>NC_140586.1:697909187-698054187 GCF_964204655.1 Triturus cristatus
CATCATTAAATGTATAGAGGATATTAAGAAGGTTGGTGACTTTGTCTTCCTGGAATACTGGTTGTGTTCATAATGTTCATTCCGTTTCTCTTATACATTTTTTTAATTGCGCTGGGGTTTATAGATCCACACATGGTCATAGTTAGTTTTTAAAAATGTTTTTAAAATAGATTCTGCTAACCAAATAATGTTAATGTTCCAGAAAGTGTGTATTTGGCCACTGGTGTCATTGTTTGTTTGCAGTGTTTTTGTGTACTGGGTATGGCTTGTTTATCACAACAGCCAGAAGGCTTCATTCTAGTTTAACGCTAATAACTTTAAACCTAATTCTTCCAAAGTAGTATCTTTTAGAGGTCAAGACAATGTAGATGATTATTTTTGAAACTGAAAAGAGACTAAACCTGGTTATATATATCACTCAATTATGATAATAATTTGTAACTGCTTCTATTCGGTTTTAGGCTCTTAATGTATGTTGTCCACTAGGCTATCATATTCCTTTGAAACATTGTGTTTTGCCTTTGTGTTGAATGACTGCATTTGATTTCTCCCATGCCTGGAACTGATTTTGTCTCTTTAGGGGCTATGCTGATCCGTGAAGGTATTTCCTCCTGAGGAAGGGTTTTGAACCCTATTCTGTTGCTGTCATGTTTGATATCCTTCTATAATGCATCATTTTGTTAATGTTCTATTATGAGCAGTTGAAGCAGTTTTGCTTTCATTGCTGTTATATTTTCCGGGGGGGGGGGGTGGTGCTACAGAGCCCTATGCAAGATGGCCACACGATAGTGCTGCTCTGCGGGCCGGAATGAGCATCTGTTAAATATCTGCGGATGTGAGAGGCATCGGAGCGCGGCAGTGACACATTCCACAATCGGAATGCAGGTGCCATCCATTGCTGTCGCCAGAAGTATGCAACGCCGTGTGTAAGCCAAAATGTCGGTGAGTAGCAAGGCAGTAACCGTCCCTCGTGAGTAGGCGTCCTGGAACGAGCTGGGTCCGCTATCCTGGCCCCCGCTGAAGTGCAGATAAAGAGAGAAGGGCATGAAGGACCCTAGCTGCATGCCGTTAAAACAGGCAAGTGATGCACGATGCAGGCGGTGGATTCCCGAGCAATGTACTACTGACCAATGCTGGTAACTGGGTGGAGAGGCTCTGGGATGTCTGTACGTGCGATCGCCCATGCGAAAATGTAATGGTCCGTTTTTTCTGTTGGAGACAAGCTTGCACAAATGCTGAACCTGTAGGAGTAATTGGCACCCGTTTATTAATGAACTTAACCCGGCTAAAGGCATGATGCAGGGCCGAGTAAAGCGGGTCTAAAATATACGGGTTAAGACACACATATGAGACAGAAAACAGCATATCGACAAGATGAGCCCTGTGATACCGCTGAGGCCCATGCTGCGCGGCTGACTCTCGTGGAAGGGTGAGATGCTGACAGTGAATGGCTGCAGCTGCATGCGGAAAGGCCATGAGCAAGTATGATAAAATTCCTCTCCTGCCAATAAAATTAGCGAACGTGCATACACAAATCCGCAACTAAGGGCGTATACTTGTAGCAGTGGCTTTAACAGATAAATCAAATCGCTGTTGTGTGGGAATGAACTTTGGGCCACAATTAAATAACGACCATTGTAGAGGTGAAGCCTACAGCCCTTGGAGAATGCTGCCCAGCTGGGAGGTAGACGTGTAGGGATGAAGTGAGCAATGCACACCCATATCTAACCGTGGACATTAAATTGCGTACGAAGCACAACCCCTCAGTACAGCGGTTACGTGTGGCACCCTCCTTACGAAGACTGGAGGAAGCTGAAGGTGGGCAGCCACCTAGGTCCAGTGGGCCGCTATACAGTATACAGAGTCTCACCGGGCCTACTTAGTAAACAAAAGTGCCAACTCTTCCACAATCGGAATGCAGGTGCCATCCATTGCTGTCGCCAGATGTATGCAACGCCGTGTGTAAGCCAAAATGTCGGTGAGTAGCAAGGCAGTAACCGTCCCGCGTGAGTAGGCGTCCTGGAACGAGCTGGGTCCGCTATCCTGGCCCCCGCTGAAGTGCAGATAAAGAGAGAAGGGCATGAAGGACCCTAGCTGCATGCCGTTAAAACAGGCAAGTGATGCACGACGCAGGCGGTGGATTCCCGAGCAACGTACTACTGACCAATGCTGGTAACTGGGTGGAGAGGCTCTGGGATGTCTGTACGTGCGATCGCCCATGCGAAAATGTAATGGTCCGTTTTTTCTGTTGGAGACAAGCTTGCACAAATGCTGAACCTGTAGGAGTAATTGGCACCCGTTTATTAATGAACTTAACCCGGCTAAAGGCATGATGCAGGGCCGAGTAAAGCGGGTCTAAAATATACGGGTTAAGACACACATATGAGACAGAAAACAGCATATCGACAAGATGAGCCCTGTGATACCGCTGAGGCCCATGCTGCGCGGCTGACTCTCGTGGAAGGGTGAGATGCTGACAGTGAATGGCTGCAGCTGCATGCGGAAAGGCCATGAGCAAGTATGATAAAATTCCTCTCCTGCCAATAAAATTAGCGAACGTGCATACACAAATCCGCAACTAAGGGCGTATACTTGTAGCAGTGGCATTAACAGATAAATCAAATCGCTGTTGTGTGGGAATGAACTTTGGGCCACAATTAAATAACGACCATTGTAGAGGTGAAGCCTACAGCCCTTGGAGAATGCTGCCCAGCTGGGAGGTAGACGTGTAGGGATGAAGTGAGCAATGCACACCCATATCTAACCATGGACATTAAATTGCGTACGAAGCACAACCCCTCAGTACAGCGGTTACGTGTGGCACCCTCCTTACGAAGACTGGAGGAAGCTGAAGGTGGGCAGCCACCTAGGTCCAGTGGGCCGCTATACAGTTTACAGAGTCTCACCGGGCCTACTTAGTAAACAAAAGTGCCAACTCATCACGATAGCCCTGCCCTATGTGTGTAGGCACCATAGTGCACAACAAAGTCTACAAAGCATACTGAAGAGTACATCAGTCACACTCGACACTTGCGCCTCACAGAGTTGCTGGCTGCGCTACAGAACGCAAGGAGGAGCTAAAGTAAGTGACGCATGTGAGAAAGTGCCATCTTTCTTGCATGGTATGCCCCCACTTTTTGCTGAATTGCTGAATGTACTTTGACTGAGTGTGCCCTGGGCTCCTGCCAATCAGGTGCCCAGGGCCTATGTTCCTTCCCTAAAAACTATGCTGAAACCTAAAACCCAATTTGGCTGACCCTGGCCACATGTCAGTCCCTGGTAAATGGTACCCAGGGCCTTGTGACCAGTGACCAAGGAAGGCCCCCAAGGGCTGCAGCACTTATTGTGCCACACTTAGAGGCCCTGTACCCTGACACAAACACACTGCCCTTGCAGGCTGAGTGTCTGAGTATAGAACAAAAAAGAGAGAGTCGACATGGCACACAACCCTGTGTGCCATTCCCACGACATACACTGCCCTGGCATACATCAGCCTCCCCTCTAGCTGGGTGCCCTATGCCAGTGGTGTGGGTACAGGAGCATGAGCACTGTGCCCCTACAGTACCCAGGTCCATTCCTGGGTACTGTAAGTGCAGTGCTGACATTTAAGAGTATATGGTGCTGGGAGATCGTCAACACGAACTCCACACACCATGATGGCTCCAGTGAAGACTGAGAAGTTTGGTATCAAACTTCTCAGCACATTAAAACTGCACTGATGCCAGTGCAGGATTTAATGTACAATGCACGACAGAGGGCATCTTAGAGATGCCCCCTGAACCTAATCTACAATCCACGTCTGGTCTGAGGGGCTGCCTAGGCTGCCACACAGCAGACATGTTGCTGGACCCCTGGGTAGAGAGCCATCCGCTCTCCTGGGCCTGCAACAATGCACATCCTGGGCGAGGTGCTAGGTCTCCTCCCCCAGGATGGGCAGGGGAAGCTTCAAAGGCATGCCGCCTTTTTGAGATTCTCCAGGCCACTTGCTGTACCCAACAACTGGCCCCTACCGGTTATAAACCCCCTCTCTGGTGGGAAGACTGGCCGGAAACCCCAAGGAAGGACAGGGGGTGTGCCAGCCTCTGCCAACCTCACCCCTCAGGTGGGGGAGGCGAGGTGAAGCACATCCCCGGGCTCTCGCCATCTTGAAGATGGGGAGCCCTGCCCAATCAGGACTAGGCCACTGCCCCCCTCCCACAGGAGAGAGGTAGGATAGGGGGTGTACTCACCCCAGGGCAGGGACCCAGTGGTCCCTGCCCTTTACCTACCTGTAACGCCCCTAAATTTAGTATTTAGGGGCACCCTGAATCTTCCTTCCTTAGATTCCAGATTCAGAAACAGCAAAGAAGATCAAGAAGAAGGAAGACCTGCCGTGCAGCTGCTAACAAGAGGAAGACACCAACTGCTTTGGCCCCAGCCCTACCGGTCTGTCGACCCTCAAACCTGCTCCTGCTAAATCCCGGCATCTCCTGTGGCAACCACACAAACCCCGAAGGACCTGGCTACCTTGGGCCTCTTAGCATCTGGGACTCCCACGAGCAGTGGCACTGCTCAAAGCAAGTAACTGACCCCTGGCATCAGCCAGGAACCGCAAACCCTGCACACTCTGCACCCGCCAAGCCTGGCCTGTGCTGGAGTGGACAAAGACCCCGAGGACGTCCCCCCGGCGACTGTGACCCCAAATCCAGCACCCAAGGACCCACCTCAACGCTCCTGATGACGCCTGCAGCCTCAGAACCAGGAACCCCCCCCCCAACCGCGATCAACAGAGGGTAAAATTTCCCGACGTCAAAAGGCACCCCGGCGCCCTACGGCCCCCTGTCCCCAACTCCTGAGTACCTACCTATCCTTCAACTACCCAACTTACCTCTCGAAGTGGTGGTCTTACCTGAAGAATCTTCGTCCCCGAGCTTGCAGCCTTTGTTTGTCCTTGAGCTTTTCCTGTGCAATCCATTGAGTGCCCGACAGCTCAAAAGCACCCTGCACCCAGCCACCCGAGTGGCCCTGGCAGTGCAACTTCTACTCCTACCTACTTCCCCATTTGCCCTGAGCAAGTGACCTGGAGCCCAGCTCCCACAGCCGCGTGGCCTGCTAGTCAGCAGCCAGCAACCAAGGGCCCCCTGACTTCCATAGGATAACATTGGGCCTAACTCACTCTGCACCCGGCTGCCCCTGTGCCGTTGAGGGTGTAACAACTGTAATTACCTGACCCTGGGAGACCCCCGAGTCTATGCCCAGAACTTTAACTCTGCCAGTTGAGTACTTACCCAAAAGCCGATAACTCACTTTTCTTCCATAGGGTAACATTGACTGGTTTCACTTGAAATTTCTTCTAAGTGTGGAGAACATACTTTACCCGCAACTTGAATTTTCTCCCATAGGAAACCATTGACTGTTTTTCTGTGAAATTTCTTCTAAGTGTCGATTTTGCAAACTTATAAATATTCGTTAAAAATCGCCTGTATAACTTAAACGCAGTTTCTCAACTGCTTACAGGTGGTGCACCGGTGCTGGATCCAGGATCCAACACTGACCTGGAAAAAGTAAACATAACCTCACTTACCTGCTAAGTGAATTTCCTCCCATAGGATAACGTTGGTAATTTGATTAGAAAAAGTTTCTAAGTGTCAACTTTTAAAATAGCAAAACATTGCTTAAAAGTCACAACAGTATCTAAAACGTATTTACTCATTTGTTTCCAAGAATTGTCCCAGGACTGAATCTAGGATCCAGTCCTGGAGCTAGAAAAGTAATCCTGAAAGTAATACATTGCATACAACTTAAAATTCCCATTGAGCTCATTGTATTATTGTGTTTGAAATTGTGTTGCCTATTGCAGCAAACTGTAACTATTGCATTCAAAAGTCAATTGCCTATTGCAAAGTATTTAACCCCTTGCGTGCGCATGACGGAACCACGCCGTCATGAGTCACGGGCGAGCTGTGCTCATGACGGCGTGGTTCCGTCATGCTGCAGCCGCTCCGCCTACGCGACACTAATTCCCCGCCTGTGCGGGTGAAATGAAGTGGGCGGAGTCGTGACGGAACCACGCCGTTATGAGCACAGCTCGCCCGTGACTCATGACGGCGTGGTTCCGTCACGAGCATGGCGGCGCCGCGCTCACCCCACAACCCCCCCAGCGCCGCGGCGGAGTTTGCGCCGCGGCGAAGGGGTTAAATAAAGCATCTCATTCTGAGAAAGTTTATTTTGATACCTATTGTTGGTTCTAAAATAAAACAACCATATATTTTTATATACAAACCATTGGCCTAGAGTTCAGTTCTTGAGTGTGTGAGACTATTTGCTGACTGAGTGTGTACAACAAATGCTTTACACTGTCCTCTGATACTGCCTTACTGCTCGACCAAGCTACCACTTTAGAGAGTAAGGTTATATCTAACTTTAGCCTCTGCCAAACCTATGTGGACTGTGGACTCTATACACACCGTACCTATTTGGGGACAGTATATATAGAGCCACTTTCCTACAACGCCCAAGCTACAGGGCCCCCTAATCGCGGCAGCAAATGGCAGATCTGGTGAAAGCTCATCAATGGGTGAGCATGGGCAAAACTGACAAACCGCAAACAAAATTACCCTTCGAACCTTGCAGGACCCTTAGACTTACTGGTGCGAATGCTGACACAGGACCAGAGAGGGAGCAAACTAAGGAAGCCAAAATGGAGGCCGCATTAACAGCTATTCACCACAGCCTGCACACCATATACTGGAAAATTGACACTTTAACGATCAGAATGGACAATATGACTGCCAAACTAGATAAACAAGGCAAACGTCTAGACAATGTGGAACAACGAGTCTCCTTGGTCGAAGATGAATCCAATGCAACAGCACGAAAATGCCGCGATATGGAAAAAATCCTGGAGGTTATAAAAGCAAAAAATGAGGGCCTAGAAGCTAGATCACGACAAAACAATCTGCGTATCATGGTAATCCCTGAAAGTACCAACACGGGCCGCCTTGCGGATTACATAGAAAAAATGTTAAAAGAAATATTTAGCTCAGAACACTTCTCTCCCATGCTTATAGTAGAAAGGGCGCACAGATCTCTTGCCCCAAGGCTGCCACCGGGTGCCCCGCCAAGACCTATAGTTGTCAGAATTCTGAACTACAGAGACCCGGATACGGCACTATGACTGGCGAGGACGAAGCAGCAGATCGACTATAATGGATGCAAGGTATCGTTTTATCCAGTTTTCACGATCTCCGTCCAAATGGCCGTAAGAATTTTGGCCCTGTAAAGAGGAAACTCTGCGAAAGGGAAATCGCCTGTGCAATGCTATATCCTGCAAGGCTACGTGTTACGCATGAGGGCAAAACGAGGATATCGGCAACACTGAAGGCGGCTCAGGACTTCCTTAAGCAAGTTAGATCGAAACAAGCAAACTCTGGAAGATCTCCATCACCTGCACACTCTGGCTCATAGGACAGGGGTCATGTCTATAGGAGGAATGCACTCCTTGTCACAGTACATTGTTATATATGAAACTATGCTCTCACAGGTAAAGATCCTACCACTGAAACAGCGGACTGAAAAGTTTTGCTGAAAAGTCACCTCTGAACAATGCGCTTATTTCATATGTTAATCTATAATCACACAGCTCACAGCACCCTCAAGCTAACCACCCAGACACAGGAAATGCCGGTATCAGTGGTATGTTACACTTCTCATTACATGGTTATGCTTTGGAATTATGTAATTCATGACGGATATATCAGCAAGCGGAATGTGATTGTGGATAAGCATGTTACCTCTCATATCATAAGATCTCCATAGTTGCTATGGTATTCTGGCCCCATCCACCTGGTGGATGGTAGGATGGGTATTCCCCAAAGAAGTTAAGATGTTGTCAGCAGTTCAGTTATGGGTCTGTCTTTGGCATGTTTGGGATGCTAAAGTGGGTGGGGAGAAATATGGGTTGTATGCTTTTTCTCAAGCATGTCATATTCTGGTGGCTGTTGAAATAATCACACAAGTACACAGCTTACACCGTCCTATCAGCAGCCAAAAGGTACTTATAGACTATAGGTATGCGAACTCAATATTAGCCAGAACTAAGCAGCACAATAGGACTAATGAGTATTAGCAATAATGCATCACCAATATGTTTACTCACCTGGAACGTTAGAGGGCTCAACATTCCTAGAAAGATGAGGCAAGTACTAGCGTACCTAGATAGACATCAAATAGGAATAGCCCTGCTTCAAGAGACACACCTAACTAAACAGAAAGCAGACGGGATAGGGAAACTTTGGGCAGAGCTGGTGATCACATCTTCATACTCCTCATATGCCGGGGGGGGGGGGGGGGTCATAATCCTAATAAAAAGGGGTACAGTTCACAGTACAACAAATAATAACAGATACGCAAGAAAGATATGTGATAATCACTGGCATATTAAGAGGTTCGAAGATGGGACTTATTAACACATATGGTCCAAATGTAGACAACCCTGAATTTTATGCTTCCATATGGAGAAAATTGAGGGGGCTACCAGAAATGGAATTGATATGGGGTGGTGACTTAAAACGTTGCACTGGACGCAACCCAAGATACATCGCACGCAACAATAGAGCACCATCAGCGAGCAGCTGTAGCTATACTAAATGGAATGTCGGAATTTAGTATGCATTATATATGGCGAATGTAAAATTCACATACCGATGAAAGTACTCGCATGTCTTCAGTACACGGGGGCTGGTCTAGCTCGGTTAATGAGATATAGCAAGTACATGGACGCGGGAGGTTATGCACCTCCCAAAAACACTCTCAGACCACAAACCAGTCCTCCTAGCTCTAAATATCCTGACTTATGTCCCGCCGCCATATGTATGGCGGTTTAATGCCAAAGCTCTATTACATCTAATGTATAACGACACTATCAGAACCACAGTGGAAGATTTTTTTAATATTAACAAAAACTCAGTAGAAAGTGCGAGTGTGCTATGGGAGGCGTTCAAGGCGATATTAAGAGGGATCTGTATCGGGACTAATGCAGGGATATTAAGACATACGCACACAGTTAAAGAAAAGCGAAAACACTATTAAGAAATTAGAAGCAGAATATGAAAGCACTCGCAATGCAGACATCTTGGGAAATATTAGAGAAGAACTAACCAACTACACAAACTTGGCCGACATTGAACTGAAATACCGGACGCGTCGACACACGGCTAGAGTGATGTGTGAAGGCGGAAGACCAGGTCGCATATTAGCACAAAAAAGTGTGGGTTGAACCTAAACAGCAGACTATCCTAAAAATTGTAGACACAAAAGGTAAAGCATCCTGGGGACATTCATGGAGACATATGGCACATTATATGCAACACGTAATACAGCGGACATGCAAGAAATTACGGATTATTTGGCAGACATAGCGCTTGCATGGCTATCGGGCGACCAGCGGGAATACTTGGCACAACCAGTTACAGTTGAAGAAATACAAGATGCCGTAAAAACCTTACCTAATGGCAAAACTCCTGGCCCTGACTGCTTTACAGGAGAATTTTACATGGAATATTCAGAACTGTTCAGTCCCTACCTCGCCGAAATGTATGAGGACGCTTATAATCAGCAGATTCTCCCACCAGCCCGACGCGAAGCGTTAATAGTGGCATTATTGAAATAAGACAAAGACCCGGAGAAAAGCAAATCATATAGGCCACTATTCCTAATCAATACAGATGCCAAAATATTAGCCAAGATTATAGCTGCGAGATCACCAGCGCATAATATTCATACCATATTTGCGCCCTTGCACCTGCTAAATCCCGCGCTAGAAGCCACAGCTGTGCTACTGGACGCAGCTAAAGCATTTGATTCTGTAGAGTGGACATATTTATTTGGGATACTGCAAAGAATAGGGCTACCACCTATCCTATTAAACTGGATCAATCTCCTCTTTACAAAACCTACAGCACATATTAAAGTAAAAAGGCACATATCGGACGTCATACATATACAGAGAGGGACACAACAAGGATGTCCATTATCTCCCCTGCTGTTTTCCATTGTGCTTGAATCCCTAGCATGCAAAGTAACAACATGCACACACAGTGCTGAAGTTTCATCTACGCCCCATAGGAATCTCACTGTATGAGGATGACATGGTATATATAACTACCTACTGGCGACCGCCAGTAGGTAATATATATATATATATATATATATATATATATATATATATATATATATATATATATATATATATATATCCCTCGCATCAGTCTGTCGCCCTGTATTGAGAGACTATATTAAATTTGTGAGGCAATCTGGACTGCAAATCAATTGGGGGAAATTTGCAGTTCTTCCGTTGACGAAGATCACAAAACAACATCACATGGAATTCCCTTTAGCCTGTTAGGAGGAACCAATTAAATATTTAGGAATATGGATACATAAAGATCATGAAACGGTACTAAGAGCCAACTATGGGGCTGAAATAGATAAACTTGAAAGACAAATCAGCAGATGGATTACTTTACCATTATCTCTAGCAGATAGGATATCTCTCGTAAAGACGGTAATATTACCCACATTTCTGTACTTATTCACCAACATTCCTATAACCCCACCATCCCCAATCTTCCGGAAATTGAATGTGAACCTTAATAGACTAATATGCGCAGGAAAGCAGGTGCGCATAGGATTACAAACACTGATCCTGCCATACATGCACAGGGGTTTCACAGTGACGGACTTATTACTATATTATTTATGTGCACAGGCACAATATGCACACTATTGGTACCACCCGGTACGCTATATGTCACACCTGGTGGTAGAGGATGGAGACGCCAATCCCATCTCACTTCGCAGCATAATATCACACCATAGATCCCACATATCCAAAAATGAAATTATTATAATACAAACAACGTCCTCATTATGGCAACTAATAAGCCATATGGCCAATAAGTACCCGTTGTATGCACCTAAATCAACATCCACCCCTTTCTGTAACACAAGATAAAGGCAGTATGGAACTGCTGCAGCAGGTGGGCCTATTAGTAATGGGAGATTTATATAATAACGGTGTATTCCTTGCTTCTGTCGATCTTTCATACGCGAGTAAACAGACGCTATTGTTCAGATTTGCGTATCACAGAATGCGTGATGCTATTAGAAAGCTCTATCCAACCTACCCAAATGAGCCACCCACTCTAGCACAGTTAAAAATAACAGACCCTGACAACACTCATATAGTAGCGAAGTTGTACAGGGCCATGCAGGCTGAATTCGGCGGAGGGACAGGCAAGGTGCATGAGAAATAGAATGCAGTACTGGACACCCCACTGGAAGCAGAGGAATGGCAATCTTGCTGCGCATTAACAGAAATGTTGATTCTCTATGGTAATTTACGTATCATACACTATAAGTACATACATCAAGAATATCACACGCCACTTAAGCTGCAGATATATGGTTTACGTGAAGAAGCCAAATGTTGCAGATGAAGATCGGGCGATGCAGATTTCGTGCACCATGCATGGTACTGTGTTAAAGTCAGTGTGTATTGGGAACGTGTAGTGCAAATGTTAGGGAACATGTTGAATTGTAATGCGGAATGCTCAATGAAACAATGTTTATTGGTTTGTTTGAAGCACTTGAAAATCAATCAAGAAGAAATTTGCTGCTATAGCATTGCTACTTGCAAAGAGAAGAGTTTCAATGCACTTGGACAGTAAAAAATCTCCCACAGTTGAACGCTGGGTAATGGACTTGATATGCTGTAGAGACAATTTCCTATTATATGCAGAGGAGCTGCCATCAGCTTCCAAGGCTACAAACCTTTGGGAGCCATTGCCAATCTACTTAAGAGCCCACCTTGATATGCTAAAGGGAGATACGATGTGAAGATATATGTTCTAGGAGTGTCCAAATATACTAACTGTCGGATTACAGAAAAATGTTAATGATGTACTGTGTACTGATATGTTTTACATATGACGTGCTTGGTATGTTATCAATGTTTTGCAATAACCAATACAACCTTATAAATAAATAAAATAAAAATATTGTTATTTTCCTTTTGACCACAACCATTTTATTCTAATTGTTTCTTTATGCTGCGCGTGCTGTTTTCTGGAAGGCCTCTACAGACGATCCACACAAAGCCTACTTGTTCTGCCTCGGCAACTGATACCTGAAGTGTTCTTGCATTTTCTGTGCAGAAATGTATTCAGACTTCCCTAAAGCAGTTTTGGGACCTGAAAGAGACAAGTTAGTGATAGATTCCTTACCGTAGAATATCCCCAGGCGTCCGACTGGATCCGGAAAGTTTTCGTCAGTAGTACACCTGCTCGTCGGAACGTGACGTCGTGCAGCTCTGCGTCCGTCATAGGCGTCGTGATCGCCGGGATGATGTCGCGGCAGCAACTTGGACACCGGCCTCGCGCGCTGACGTCAGTTCTTTCTTTTTCTGCACCAGCAAGCGCAGATTCGGAGATAGCGGTACCCCCAGTCAATTTTTGACTGTGTTTATTGGGACTTTTTGTCTCTGTCAAGATCTTCATGGCTTCGCCTTACAGCACTGAAGCCAGAGGCGCAGTCCTGGATTCTCAACCTGCCATTTTCCGGTTCATCGTTGTTCGGCACACACACAGATGAAGAAATGGCACGGATGAAGACTGAGGTAGATACCCTCAAAGCAGTGGGGCTAGAAAAGAAAAAGTTTTGTCGCCGTTACCGCAATACGGATCGCCATTCCTTCCAACAGAGGGTTCAAACCCCTCATTGGCAAAATAACCAAAACCAACAGGGTCAGCAAAAATCGCAATATCAAAACCGACGATCCAACAGGGGAAGAGGAGAGAACCGTCAGTCCTCTACCTCAACAAAAACTCCAGCCAAGCAATGAGTGCCCACTTCCTTATTTACCGTTCACCACTCCAGTAGGAGGAAGTGTTCAAAATCATCTGCAAGAGTAGCGAGCCATCACAAATGACCTATGGGTGTTGGCTGTGCTGCAGAATGGGTACTCTCTACGTTTCCGACGTCGTCCTCCCTCGATCCCTCCGGTGACGTCATCATGCCACCAGATCAACATGCTGCAGAGGGAAGTGGGCATCCTTCTCCAAAAGTCAGCCATAGAGAAGGTCCCTCGATATCAAAGAGGTCGAGGAGTTTATTCCAGATATTTCCTGGTAAAGAAAAAAGGGCAAAAGTCTGAATACAGACCCATTTAGGATCTACGAGCACTCAACAAATCCAGCAAACGAGAAACATTTCGCATGCTGGCTCTCCACCAAATATATCCTCACCTCCGCAAAGGGGATTGGATGTGTTCGCTGGATCTGCAAGATGCTTAATTTCATGTGCCCATGAACCAGCATCACCGTCAATACCTATGTAGTCGGAACGTCCCATTATCAATTCAAAGTTCTGCCCTTCGGGTTGAAGTCAGCTCCTCGGGTGTTCACGAAGTGTATGGCAGTTGTGGCAGCTGCTCTGCGACGCAGAGGCATCTTCGTCTACCCCTACCTGGACGATTGGTTGCTGAAAGGCCCTTCTCCCCAAAGTCGAATGAGCCATTTCCAGCAGTGCTTAACGCTTTGTCAGAAACTGGGCTTTCACGCGAACTTTGAGAAGTGGACGCAGCAGCCCACTCAAACGATCCACTACCTGGGGGCGCTGATAGACTCCGAAAGAGAAGTGTTTCCTTCGGAGAAGAGACGATTATCCATCATTCACAAAGGCAGACAGATTTTAAAGAGCAAATAAAAAAAAATACCACAACGATGAGGGTCCCACACCCATGCGCACAGGGAGTCACTTCCTCAAAATATTTAAATTACCTGTGCTCACTTAACGAATGGTCACCGTTAAACCATCCCTACATTGAAATAATTTCACACTTGTAAGGAGCACTACAAATATACACAATATTTCCAAACAAATATCTTTGATTCAAAAACATTTATTTTCAAATCTCATATTTTTTTAACATGGAGAATGTCCAGTTGTTCATGTACCAATGTCTTATTGCTTTGATGCCTCGGTTAGTCCTTTATCCATTAATAAATGTTCTTGCCAATGATGAATCCTTTATATCCTTGTGCCATATCAGAGTCTTAATAAAGCAAAAAAAAAATTTTTTCCTTTTAATCCATCCAAATTTTTCTTTTAATCCATCAATCGTTGTTACCAATTTTTTATGATCCAATCACTTTATCATCCTTTTGGTCCATCCATCGTTTCTTTCCAATTTTATATTATATTGTATGATCCAGTCATTAAATACAAAGGTTATACTTCCATTCCTAATGTCCAATACTCTCAACAGCCGACGTGTTTCGTCCCCTCCCGGGACATCATCAGGGCTGTGAAATAAATGAGAATATGCCATCATAATCAAGGCTTTCCTGTCCATATATTCACACCTTCAAATCAAATCCTGCCTATATAACATGCTCCAAAGTAAATCAGAATAGTAAACAAATTGTTCTAATTTATTCCTACCTATATAACAGGCTCCAAAGTTAATCAGGATGTTAAACCAGTAGTTCTCCATCGACCAACTGCGCTCGGACATTCAAGACAAACTGTCAGGCCTACGGCAGGATGTAGACGCAGTGGGCACGCGGGTGATGGACCTAGAGGCTCAACACCAGGACTTGGGTGGCAGGTCCTCGGACCACTCGAGACAGATCCAGGCCCTCCAGGAACAACTAACACAGACGCAGCTCAAGGCCGAGTGTGAGAAGTTGGCCTGGTATATGATGTTCACTAGTTAAAGTGACCACCTTGTACCATGCCAAGCAACCCTTATGGTGTGGTTGTAAGTCAACCTTTTCGGACTAGCTGCCCTAGTGGTAGCGTAGGCTAAGCAGTCTTTGAGGCTAAACTCGTTAAAGCGTGTTAAGCAAGCTGTTTTACCATATGTAACTCCTCTTTATACCAATGAAAGGACACCACACAGATGTATATTCAAAATATATATGTATTTATTACTCAAAGTATCCCCTAGACTCTTTATGAGCACTGGAGCACAAATCGTTAAACAAGAAAGTATTACAATATACAGAAGTTGCACTTTATATGGATGGGCCCTGGTGGCCACTCAAACCATATACTAAAATAGTGGTATAAGTACCACGAACAGGAAAGGGGAAAAGGCCTAGGGCCTCTAGAATCGCTGGGCCTACAAGGAGCTAACTTCAGTTAGTGACCAGGAGGTCCACGGGTCGCGTGTGCAGTGAGGAAAGTTACACGCGGGCTCCCATAGGTTTTCAATGGGTGCGTAAAAGTTCAAAAGTTACTGCTAAAAGGGTCTTCTGGATGGACTACGAACTTAAGACTTAAAACACAGACACTAGAGATGTTTCTCTACACTTGGGCACCGGAGTGCCAGCTTTACCTCACCCACAGGAAGCGGGTGCATAGGGCTCGAAGTGCGTCGGGTTTCGTCTATCTATTCAATGGGGCCTGATGACAAAGATGCTGCAGGTGGTCGGTCCAGAAGAGATGCGGTGGATCCAAGGGTGGATCGGAGTTGTAGAAGACCTGTAAGCAGAGGGGACAGTGTTCGCAGTCACTAGCCAGTGACCAGCGTGGCACCAGGTAGGTACCAGGCGATGTCGGGTGCAAACAGGTGAAGAGGTGTAGCTTGTCTCTGCAGCCACGTGGTCCCTGAAGGTCGACGACGTCCAGGAGTCTGTTCACGAGCTGTCCCACGCAGGCTCTCGCTGTCGGCGGTGTCGGCGACTCGAAGGAAGCAAACAAGCCTTGGCAAAAGCAGGAGTCGCAGGAATGGAAGAAAGCTGTTTACTCTGACCAGCAAGGTCAGAGGGGCTTCTCCTTTGGAGTGAAGCAGGGGCCAGTCTGGGGCAACCAGACCAGCGGAGTAGTTTTCAAAGTTACTCGCCAAAATGGCCACTAGCCAACGGGCCAGGGACCGGGCAGGCGTGTCGAGATGCAAAGTGCAGAGGGGCCCCACGCAGATCGTGGAGATGCTGGAGGGCTCACCTTTGGTGCAGATGCTGCTCGGATGTTGGGATTCTCAGGACCCAAAGCACAACTTGGAGGGAGCCTCTGTTGTCGCGCTTGCAGCTTGTCGAGTGTCTTCCAAGATGGCTGGCTCCACGTGTCTCGGTGCCTCCACGGGTTCCTTCTTTGCAGGGACTGTGGATCGGGCTGTGAGAGGTCTGGAGGTCCAGTTCTTGTCGGTCTCTGGGCTCGGGCTCCGGCAGGAGGCGGCGGCAAAGCAGACGTCGAGTTGCTGGATGGTGCTTGCGTTAGCAAGATGGTCACTCCCTGACCATAGGGGAGATTTCCTTCTGTCCTCTGTGCAGCAGAGCGTGGAAGTTCCCGTCTTCTTCTTTGTTTCAAGTTGATTCCAGGATGTCTGAAGTCTTAGGACACAGCTCCTACCTTTAAGCGGATTCTAGGGGCCGGACTACCTGCTAGGTCCCTCCCTAAGGGTGGGACCAGGAAGGGGGGTGGTTACACCCCCAATCCTTTGTCCAGCTCGCCCCAGGTCCGGGGCTGGTGTGCCCCAGGACCGGTTTGAACTGGCATATGCACCGAGGCTCCTTGTGAGCCTCAGGCATGTCTGATTCCATTCAAGCCCTACCTGACCAATACACAAAATCCTGTCTGGGGTGGTGCTCGCACCTCCCCTGGCAGGAAACCCTTTGTCCACGTCTCCCAAGCTGGAAGGACTCCCAGCAGCAGGAGGGCAGACTTGTGTCGGTTGTGGCAGCGTCCATTTTGTGGAGCTGAGGCTATGTCTGATTTTACCCGGGTTTCAGGTGCTGTACATGTCGTGTCCCTCTAGAAGGGTGGAATGCTAACCCCGTCGCCAGAATTGGCGAGGGGTTAGTATTCCAATTCGTATGACACCTTACTCGACATGTTTTGATAAAGCCAAACCAAAGATAGCATTTAACCGTTCATAATGCACTTAAGAGTATATGGTATGGCGATATCTGGAAACAGTAGAAGGAAGTTGTTCCGACCACTGCAGACAGGCTCAGCTCATGCCAGATCACCATCTCACATGGAACCAAGCACTCTGCCTTCAGGATTAAGGTCTGCCATAGGAGTGACTTATAGGTTAACATGTGTCCCATTTAAGGTTAGGTATAGGTATAGGTATACTACACTTAAGTAAGAGGTGGTTACACCAACTTACCCCAGCTGAGTGATCAGCCAGTTGTGTCAAATTGTTAGGCCAGGCCAGTGGTGGCACAATACATGCTCCAGCCCCTGGTAGGCTTTAGATACACCAATGCCCTGGGTACCTAGTGTACACTGGTACAGGGGCTCACAGGGTGATCTAGTTCCAATTGGTTATGCACCTAGAGTGCATAGTGTAAATTTAATAGAGAACAGCAGGCTGGGGGTCTGATTAGCAGGCCCACAGCCTCAGTATGTCAAAAACCAGTGAAGCAAAAAGCAAAAATTTGGGGTGACCATATGATAGCAGACCCTACTCTCCTACACCGAGGACCTGGAGAACCGCGCCCGGCGCGATAACATCCGCGTGCGTCACCTGGAGGAGCGATCGGAGGGCCCGGATCTCGAGGCGTTCTTGGAGGGCCTTTTCGCAGAGGTGGTGAAGCCACAAACTCTCAAAATCAAGCTTGACCGTGCTCGCAGGGTGGGCTTCCTGGCACCAGGTGATAGACGACGGCCGAGGGATATCTTGGCTAAATTCCACTCGTATAAAGTCAAGGAGGCAGTCCTGGCAGCGGCCAGGTCATCCCCGGAGGTCTCATTTCAGGGCTTCACGTGTTCATTGTTTCAGGACCTATCACCGGCCACGCTGGCAAGACTGCAATCCTTTAGGCCACTGACTACCAAGTTGAGAGCTGAGCGCATCAGATATAGATGGACTTTCCCCTTTGGCCTCTCTTTCGAATACAAATACAAGCAGCGGACAGTGGTGGACCTTGCGGCCGGCCGGGCCTTATTGAGACTTTCCCCCTCAGGAGGCGAGCAGGAGGGTGCTGGAGACGTGGCGGCCGGCGGCCTTGGGGCAACAGCTGGGGAGTGGGCCATGGCGGGTCGCTCTCCTCCCTGATGATTCCGAGAGGGAGGCCGCTTTGAGGAGAACTTACCTACAGAGGGGGGTTCTGTGTGCCAGCTGAGGACCCTGTTGGCTCCGTGTGGTGGGTGTGCGGCGGGGGGTTGCTGCTGGTAATGAGAGGAGGGCCACCCTGGGCACCGGTTTACATGATCCGGCTTTGTCTGGGACCTGGGTTCAGCATTGATGGAGGTTTCCATAGTTCTTTTTCCTATTTCGATTTATGCAACCGGGGTGGGCGGGTTGTCACGGCCCTCCGAGACCCCTGCTCTTAGATGGGATGTGATCATGGGGCTGTTCTGATGTTCTTTTTCCTCTTTTCTTTCTTTTCTTTTCTATGTCTCTTTCTCTTTTTCTATCTAGGGGAGAGGGGGGCTCTATACGAGGGATGGAGGGGGACGGGGGAACGTGGGCACGGGCCTTGAGACATGCATATGCCGGAGGGTTGCTACCAGATCCAAGATGGCTGTGACCTTAGGTTCCTGGAATGTGCAAGGGCTTAATTCACCCCAGAAACGCCAGAGGGTGCTGAAATACATATCCGACCACCACCTGGATGTAGTTGCCCTCCAGGAAACACACCTTCGCAAGGGGGATGAACATAGGATCAGACATAGGTCATACCCACTCACATACAGTTCCTCAGCCACCACTAAGCAGAGGGGTGTGGTGTTGATGTTCCATGGCGGGGTGAAGTTCCAGCCCTTAGATGTGCTCTGTGACAGGGAGAGGCGATGGGTGATGGTGAAGGGGATTATCAGGGGTCAGAAATGCACTTTCATCGCGATATACGCGACTAACGCGGGTCAGGCGGGGTTTCTGGCCACCATGTGCACAAAATTGGAGCAGTTTGCAGAAGGCTCGGTCGTCTTGATGGGGGACTTTATTCTGGTATGGCGAGCGGACCTTGACAGTTCTCACGCGCAGAGGGCGGAATCGGGTTCCTTCTCCCTAGCTACCAAACAACGATTTTCGGACCTTGGCTTATGTGATGCGTAGCGCACATTACACTCCTCCACCAAAGATTATACACATTTTTCCCATGTCCATCAATCTTACTCCCGCCTGGACTACGTTTTCGTTAGTCGCTTTCTGTCGGGTTCTTTGAGAGACGCGCGGATTCTCCCCCTTTCTATCTCTGACCATAGTCTGGTGGCAGTCACCCTCCAGTGGGATGGCCCACGGGATCGCCAGCCCAAGTGGTACTTTCCCGCCTCTCTCACTAGAGACATCGTGCTGCGCAAGTCGCTGCTCGAGGCCATTGGCGAATTCTTCGCCCTTAATGACACGGAGGCGACTTCGGAGCTGACACGGTGGGATGCCTTTAAGGCGGTGATTCGGGGCAAATGCATTGCACTTAACTCTGCGCTCAACCGTCAGCGAGTGGCGGAGCGGGATCGCTTGGAAGCGGAGCTGTTGGCGGCGGAGCAGGCCCATAAGGCCAAGCCCTCCCGCCTTACCTTGCGGCCCCTTACGGCTTTAAGGGGCAAACTGAAGTCGATATACGCAAACAGGGCCGAACATACTCTCTTGCGCCTGCGCCAAACCTCGTATGCTCAGGGGAACAAAATTGGGAGGCATCTGGCCCGCCAGCTCCGCGTTAAAAGGGATAAAGAATACATAGAGGGGATAAGAGATGCGGGAGATACGGTCATACACTCCGATAAGGGGAAGGCAGACTGTTTTCGATCCTTCTACAAGCTGTATACTTCTGACGCTCTTGAGGCCTCGCTGCAGACTGAATACCTGCAGGGTTTGACACTCCCCAGGGTTTCCGCCTCGGTCAATGCAGACCTCTGCGCCCCCATCTCCTTAGAGGAAGTCACCAAAGCTATTATGGCGCTCAAATTCAATAAAGCACCGGGGCCGGATGGCTTCACGGCCCTCTTTTATCGCACCTTTGCGCCGGACCTGGCTCCGCGCCTGCAGTCTCTTTTTAATGCTGTAATCGCCCAGGGAGTGCTCTTCCTACCGGCCTATCGCGCTCCTGAACCTAGACGCAAAACTGTACTCCGCTATCCTGGCCCGACGGCTCAATCCCCTTATGGCAGCACTGATACACCCCGACCAATCGGGTTTCATTCCAGGGAGGCAAACTCATGATAACACACGCCGTATAGTACACTTGATAGAAAAAACCTCTAAAAAGCGCATGCCGGCCCTCCTGGTCGGTCTCGATGCTGAAAAAGCGTTCGACCGGGTGGACTGGGGATTCTTATTCTCCACTATGCGACAGATGGGCTTTGCAGACACCTTCATTGCAATGATTCAGGCCAACTATCGGATTCCTACCTCACGCATCCAGGTCAACGGGACCTGTTCGGCGCCTTTTATACTTTCTAGAGGCACGAGGCAGGGGTGCCCCCTTTCCCCACTTTTGTTTGCCCTGAGCATCGAACCCCTGGCGTTGGCCGTACGTCACAATCCACAGATATCGGGCATTCCGTTTGCGGGGGAGGAACACAAGATTTCCCTTTTCGCTGACGACGTCCTTCTCTCCCTCACTCACCCTTCCACGTCCCTCCCGACCCTACATGCAGAGCTGCAGCGCTTTGAACGGGTTGCGGGATTTAAGATCAACTTAGACAAATCCTATATTCTCAACCTTACGATACCCAAGGAGGAGCTCCCGAGGCTGCAGCAGTGCACGACCTTCCGCTGGGAGACTGAATCTTTTCAATACCTGGGTGTTCGACTTACACCGTTGGTGAAGGATCTATATAGGGCTAATTTCCCCCCCCCTACTTGCTCACATTAAGGCTGATCTGGCGCGCTGGAAACCATTGTTTATCTCCTGGTTGGGGCGCATCCACTCGCTTAAAATGACGGTCTTGCCGAAGCTGCTCTACTTATTTCAGGCCCTCCCTGTGGAGGTTCCTCTCTCCTTCTTCTCGACCGTGCGCTCTCTCTGTTCCCGCTATATATGGCAGGGGGGGAGAGCCCGCCTGTCGTACTCTCTGTTACGGAGGCCCCGCTCTGCGGGCGGAGTGGGCCTTCCCGACTTCCACCTCTACTACAAGCTGCGGGTGCTGACTGAGTGGTCTAAAAGAGAGTCAGATAAGCACTGGTTACATATGGATAGGTCGATTGCGGGACGGGATTGGGATCTGGTCTGGCGTCCTAAAAGCGATAGGCCAGATAATACATACATTAGTACGCCCACTAGAACGACGCTCCGGGTCTGGGATACTCTATCCCACGACGATCGATGGACCACTTTTCCTTCCACTTACACCCCCATCCACGGACACGCGGCCTTCCCGCCGGCGCTCACCAGGGGCCCTTTCAATGCATGGGAGGAGGGAGGGTGCCTAATGGTTGGGCATTTATTCAGAGGTTCTCGGTTGATGACGTTCTTACAATGTAGGTCTGACTTTAGCCTTCCGCAAATTGAACACTACAGATATCTCCAATTACGTCACTGGCTCCAATCGCCTGCCATGCAGGGGGCGACCAATAGACCCCAGACACCGTTTGAGAAGTTCATACGAGCTACCACTACCATGAAGGGGGTAATTTCTTTCTTATACGGTCATCTCCTGGCCACTGTGGTCTCCCCAACTCCACGTTTCATGGCTACATGGGAAGCGGTGGTGAATAGGCCGATTGAGGAGCGGGACTGGGAGGCACTATGGTCCGACATCGCAAAATACAACCACTCCATAGAACTAAGGGAAGCACATATGAAAGTGATGGTAGATTGGTACCTCTATCCAGCCAAACTGAGGCGCATCTTCCCGGGCACTTCTGACCGCTGCTGGAGAGGGTGCGGGCTACGGGGGGGACTTTAAGCACATCTGGTGGACCTGTCCGACTATTCGCTCTTTTTGGGAAGAGATACTGGCGCAAATCAAGACTGTTGGGCTATCCGATCCCCTCATCTATTGAGACCGCGCTGTTGGGCCTTCGAGACCCCTCCCTGCGATATCAGACCAAGTGGCTATCGCTGCCAACTGGAAGAAACAGGCAGCTCCCAAGACCTCGAAGTGGCATTCCCGCCTTTGGAGGCTTCCAAGTCTGGAGAGAATGGCGGATATCTTTAGAGACGACTATCCGGCATTCAAACTCAAATGGGGTCCACTGGTGACATTCCTCTCTCGGGGTCTGCCGGCGGCTGTTTGCCCACCCCTGATTAGGGGGTTCCGGCTGTTCCAACTGTAGCCTACTGAGGGAGCCGCTAGTGGGCCCCCTGGGTGGTCCCTTTCGGGGACACGGTGCTGCCTGGCTGAGGCATCGCCCGGCCTCCCGCCCTTGATGGATATGCCTCCGACCCTGGATCTCCGGATCCCCTCCTCGAGCTTCTCTTCTTCTCTCTCTATGGTTCTTCCTTTTCTTTCTGTTCTTTCTCTCCTTTCCCTAATGGGGGACGGGGGGTGGGGAGGGGGGGATTTGTGGGGAGTTGGGTTTTCTATAAAATCAGTTTGATGTTCCTTGGCACGGAGACTGCGGCTTGAATGGACTCCTATTCTCTACCTAGACTGTGGACACCGGACTATTGGTCTATGGGGTTTGCCCTTGGGGGATCTCCGGGGCACAGTTTTGGGGCTTGCTACGCCTCATATTTTCGCACAGCTGTACACCTACTTTGGCATATATTACTAGTGGTGAAGCTTGCCTCGTCTATGTCCGGGTTTGGGTCGGGGTCTGGACCTTTCTTTTGCATATTCTTCGCTTGCCGGTCCATTCTGTGATATTATCAGTGTCATGATTTGTACTTTCTTTCCTGTTGCTAATAAATACAACTTTGACAAAAAAAAGGAAACATTTTTTTTTTTGCTTTATTAAGACTCTGATATAGAACAAGGATATAAAGGATTCATCATTGGCAAGAACATTTATTAATGGATAAAGGACTAACCGAGGCATCTAAGCAATAAGACATTGGTACATGAACAACTGGACATTCTCCATGTTAAAAAAATATGAGATTTGAAAATAAATGTTTTTGAATCAAAGATATTTGTTTGGAAATATTGTGTATATTTGTAGTGCTCCTTACAAGTGTGAAAAGATTTTAAAGAGCAAACTGTCGTCGGTGCGTCAGATCACCTCTCTGCTGGGGTCAATGGCATCCTGCATTTTTCTGGTGCCCAATGCCAGATTGAAAATGCATCCTCTGCAGCAAGATCTGGACGACAAATGGGATCAGCGGTCTTTTTGCTGGGAGGACAAGATCTGTCTATCGCATGCAGCCAGAGCATCCATTCCGTGGTGGATGAAAAAGGGCAACCTGAGAGTAGGAATACCGTTTCATCAATCTCCTCCGTCTCAGACTCTGATCAGACGCATCCCTGCAAGGATGGGGAGCTCACATGGGTTCTCTCCAGACGCAAGGCTTATGGTCCTCAAAAGAGCAGTTGTACCACATAAACATGCTGGAGCTGAGGGCTGTTCATTTGGCTCTCAAGGCTTTCAACCCTTCGATTCAGACGAGTTCCATCCTAGTACAGACGGACAATACCACCACCATGTACTACCTGAACAAGCAGGGAGGAACTCGCTCGAGGACTCTGTCTCTGGAGGCGCAGACCCTCTGGCACTGGCTTCTGGCGAGGGATCTTTCCATCACAGCAGTTCATCTGCCGGGAGAGCAGAATGTTCAAGCGGATGCCCTCAGCCGCCATTTCGAGGAACAGCAGGACTGGGTCCTCAACGACGAGGTGGTCGAAGATATCTTCCAGGCTTGGGGCCGTCCAAGCATAGATCTGTTTGCAGACGACGAAAACCCAAAATGCCGAGACTTCGCCTCAAGATGATACTACCGACCAGGATCGAAGGGGAATGCCCTTTTGATTGACTGGTCAGGGGCATTTGTGTACGCTTTTCCACCTCTGCCTCTCATCCCGAAGGTGGTGACCAAGCTATCACACTCTAACACCACAATGATTCTGATTGCTCCGGACTGGCCGAGACAGTGGTGGTACCCGGACCTTCTGCATCTGTCAATCTGCTCACACAAGAGACTGCCGTGCAGACCGGACCTGCTGTCCAAGATGAACGGGAAGATTCATCACCCCCAACCTTCCCTCACTGAACTTGGCGGCATGGCTCCTGAGGTCCTCCAGGATGGGCATCTAGGCCTTCTACAGGACTGCATGTCCATATTAAAGGAAGCAAGGAGACCATCTACAAGACACTCTTATGCTTGCGAATAGAAGCGTTTTTACATCTGGTGTGTACAAAATAATTGTAGTCCCACCAAGGGGCAGGAAGAGGTAGTTTTGCCCTACTTGCTTCACCTGGCCCGAACAGATTTGACATTTTCATCCATCAAGGTACACCTGGCTGCCATTACGGCGTACAGGCGTTCTCCTTCTCAGCCCTCGTTTTTTCAGTTACAGGTGGTGAAGGATTTCCTGCAGGGTCTTAAGAAGGTCTACCCTCCGGTCCGACCTCCTCCACCTTCTTTGGAGCTGAAATTGGTACTCTCGAAATTGATGGGTCCACCCTTTGAGCCTATCCACATAGCAACCTTGCAGCACCTTACGTAGAAGGTAGCTTTCCTGGTAGCCATCATCTCAGCTCGTAGGGTGAGCGAGATTCAGGTCCTCTGTTCAAAAGAGCCCTATTTGGTTTTTCATCTCAATAGGGTAGTCCTCAGAACACATCCTTCTTTTCTTCCGAAGGTGGTGTCTGATTTTCATGTAAATCAGACCATTTCTCTTCCGACATTTTCTCCCAATCCCTCCAATCCAGCTGAGAGGGCTCTACATTCGTTAGACCGTAAAAGGGTGTTGAGGTTTTATCTAGACAGGTCGAAGCCCTTGAGAAAGTCTGATCAACTATTTGTTAATTATGTTGCAGTCAGAACAGGTTTCCCAGCATCAAAACGGTCCATCGCAAGATGGATAGTCTCATGCATAAAATTGGCTTACCAGTTAGCACAGAAGCCTCTTTTGTCCGCTCCAAAAGCGCATTCCACGAGAGGAAAAGCGGCTACAACTGCTTTTCTCAATAATGTACCACTCTCTGAGATCTGCAAAGCAGCCACTTGGAGATCAGTGCATACATTTACAAGACATTACTGTCTTAACTCAGATACTAGAGCGGACACTCAAGTAGTCCAAGCCTCCTTGAGGAATCTGTTCAACAGCTGAATTTTTCGGTTGTTGTTAAGTGCATCACTTTGTTTTCTCATTTGCCTGCAGGTGGTTTGTTGGGCTTGCTATTCTATTCAGTGCTTATTACTATTGATGAGGATCCATTGGAAGAGAAGGATAAGTTACTTACCTGTAACCTAGTTCTCTTCCAGGGGTATCCTCATCAAAGTCATAAGCAACCCACCCACCTCGCCAGGCAAATGAGATTGTCACTGTTAAATATTATATTGGTGCCCTGATCTTCTGGATTGCGCAAAGAAAAACTGACCTAACTGTCACCCCTGGGGCATGATGGGAAGCTAGGGGTCATGGCTGCCTTAAAGGCACGGTGTCAGTTTGTTATGAAAGATTGCGTTAATTTTCTATGTTGTTTTACAATGCAGCCTGTAGGCTAACAATGCCTGTGTTTCTTTTGCAGTTTACTCATGAGTTTTTACTCATTAAAAACAGAGTTCAAGTGCATCTTGCCCTCAAGTGTTTTTTATACATAAATTATGTATATTTGCAAAAGCAGTTTATGGTGTTATTGCATTGTTTTAGCCTCCTATATGAAAGCTGCATTGATATGAGAAAAAATTATAATATATGTGTGTTTTTCATATATAATTTTTATTATTTCCGGGGTCCCCGCACATGGGCGGGAATATTCAGTGCTTATGACTTTGATGAGGATAATACCCCTGGAAGAGAACTAGGATGACAGGTAAGTAACTAATTCTTACTAGCCTTTGGTAATGCTTTTTCTGGTGTATACTATATTTAACCACTAATTTCTCACTGCCCTCCTACCTGCCAGTTCTATGGAGTGTTCTCTTTTTACCATCTAAAAAGGTCTCAAATTAGAGATTTGCATAATTGTACCTGCAATTGTTTTGTGCTCCGCATTATAAAGCACTGAAAAAGTAGAGCAAGAAACTGACCTCCGCACCCAGGAGTGGCGCTGCTACAAGCCAGCACGGCATCACTTCTGAGAGCAATGGCACCTCCTAGTGGCTCATGGGGGATCAAATAGGATGCCTAGGAATTCTTTAAAAGTGAGGGACCTGCAGTTAGAGTATGCACCAGAAAGAGCGTTATGGAAGATAAGTAACTTGTTCTTTACTGTGCCCCTAAGCAAATGTATTCACTACTGCAAAGCAGCAATTTGCACATTTGCCACCTTAACAATTATCTCCTGGTTATTCGATCGCTTTTTCCTTTTTATTTCTCACAGAGATAGCACATGCAAGACAATTTGCTTACTTACTGGGGACTTAGTTACCATTAAATGACTTCATGTTGCTTTCATTTCCTTGCTTCTCTTTGGCCAACTCATGCTGTCCTCGCTTCCTCTTCTTGCATTTGTCCCTCCCCTGGTGCATGCTGCAAAAGCACGCTCAGTGTCCTTCCACTGCTCACGCTTATGCATCTACTTTTGTTTTATTTTCGTTGCTGCAGTCCATAACCATACTTGTCCTTGCCCGCATTGTTTCTCCCATGCATTGTTTTGGGTTTTCCCCAACCTCCCTGCCCACCATGTTACGTTAACCCCACCCTGTTACGTTAACCCCACCCTGTTACGTTAACCCCACCCTTCCAGTCCACCATCTTACCTTACCCCCAACCTCTCTTCCCATCGTCCACGTTGCTTTGACTCCACCCTCCCTTCCCGTTGTCCATGTTTCTTTGCCCCCACCTCTCATCACGCCGTCAGTGTTGCTTTGCCCCCACCTTTCATCCCGCCATCAGTGTTGCTTTGCCCCACTCTCCCTGTCCACCATCCGTGTTACTTTACTTCCACTTGTCCGCATTGCATTTGGGACCCTCCATAAAAAAAGCGCTTTGACGTGTACACCACTGGCCGTCTCAGCTCTTTCTCACCCCCCACTGTGTTGCCTGCCTGCTGCCATGACCTTCCTCCTGTTCATTTTGCTTATGCAAGAACTATTGGCTTGTCGTTTTTTTTTAGCCATGTTGTACAGCAGCACGGCTGCAAGTAATAGCGTTATAGCTTTTTTGGGGCATACTACACAGTAGTGTGCTGCTGCTGCTCTGTATACAACATGGCTAACAAAAGATTTACAAAACGAATAGCTCTCTCATAGTTGGGACCTATTGACTTTGCCAATAGTCGTTTGCATGGAACTTACTTCCTCTTAAGTCTCTCCTACTTTTGGATGTTTCTCCTGTTGTTTTGACTAACATACAAATGAGCGATATTTAACATATATCATTTTATAGTGAACACAACTTTTCTTTCCTTTCATTGCATTTTAAAGTTACAGGGGACCTTGCTTCGTTCCTGGCAGCATGGTAAAATAATCAATATTCTCTTACCAATTTCTTGAGGAATTGGCCCATGGTTAGATGACCGTATTCTTATACTCGTGACAAAGCCTGCAACTTACTTACTCCACATTCGGGCGAGCCGTGCTTCCCCGACTACCAAACATTTTATCCATTTAAAATCAAGTTTGTTCTTCTCCACCTTAAAACAGAAGGAAGATACAGTTAGAAATAATCATGATTCAGCTTTATATTCTGGAAAATCTTTTCGTTCCGGCATGTTAAAGGTTATGACTCTTAAAATGAGTATATTCTGGACTATTTTCAAATATGCCTTTTTCTGTGTTGGTGTATGTCCTTTGCTTCGATTGTTACAGATCAATACATTGTTGTTTGGGCACGACTCCATTCTGTACTCCATTATGAACCAAATCATTGGTTTCACAATATAGAATAACCCACAAGAGCATTCATTGTAATGGACATTCATCCTGCACTTCATTGATAACTGATGCCCTTCTTGCATTACTCTGTCATATGGATGCAACTTCCTTTGTGTTAATATGTGTATGCAGAAGCTTGTTTGATCTTGCAGTTCCTCCTACCCCTTGGATATCTTAAATTGTGTTTTTGACTTCAATTTGTAATGGCAAGATGATTTTCCCCATAGACAACAAGTACTAGAACTGTGCCAGATGACTGTTGATGATTACCGAACTGTGGTGGAATACGTTGTATTCATCAGAGACTAGTTTGTTTTAAGCATTTTAAAGCTTAGATGGCTAAACAGTTGTGGAAGCGGAAGCAATCAGAGAATCAGTTTAGCCTATGAAATGGTTAATATGACAGTCTGTATTCTAGGCAGCCTCGTCCAGGTGTGGAAAAAGGGCTAGTGTATCCAAATCCCACTCGACAATCCACACATGGTCGTGCTGTGCCAGTCCGCCTTTTTCAGTGAGGCTCAGCAAAATGGGAACTAGGGTGTTTTCCAGTTCTGTAAAAAGTGAGCTATGTTGCTTGCAAAGTCTTGTAACCAAATTGTGGCCAGTACTTTATAATGAGCGCAAAAAGCGAATTCACAAAGGTTTTACTTAGAGTAGTTATGTCTTTTTCTTGATGTAGCTATGACTTACTCCTGAATGGCCAAGAGAAAAACATGCACAATCCCAGAAAAAGCCCTTTTAAATGAGTCCATTGTGTGATTTTATTTATGAGCTGGTACCAGCATTGTGTGGAAGATTTAGCCCATAAGAGAAAAGGTGGTGATTTGGGGATTTTCTTATTGTCCTGTTAAAAAACAAACATCCAAGAAAAGAGACCTGAAATGTTTTTTGCTCCGGTTGGCTTTTATACAAACGTCTGCAGATGGCTTGGACTGGAAGAGTATTTGGTGAGAAATCAGAGCTGCTTCTTTTGGCACGGCTGTGTGAGGAAATGCTCTCTAAGCAGCACATAAAATATATAAATGACATGGTGTGGCAGGTTAGTATATAGAGAATTGACATGCTTTAGAAAAATAAACATAACAGTGGCAAATTGGGGAGCTGAATGTGTCCAGTTATAGAAATAATAGAATGCTCCCTGATGCATTGTGGCAAGGACCAAATTTTCTTTGCTGGAATCGGAAAATATTGGAGATATTTTGAGATGGTGCCTAGAAGTGGCTGGAGAGAGATAAAGGGAAAATATAGATATGGAATACGTAGAAGAAAAGGACTTTTTACATCTTTGAAAGAGGAGGTGGCCAGTGAAAAGGGAGCAGGCAACAGACAAGGGATGGAGGCTGATGGACAACTCGGTGCCTTGAGTTGATTGAAGTATGGAAAAGCAGAAAATGTCACTTCCTGTGCAGATGAATGATGGGAAATCCAAACAGTGACTTTCATATTTACTCCTAGCTAAGATCTATTAATTGCTAGGTTTTGCTAGAATGTAGCAAAGATTAGAGCTAGTTTTTTTTAATTTGGACATGATATTCAAGAATAGTTGGTTTAAAATGTTCTTTAATGATGTAACACTTGAACTTTACCTAAATAATGGGTGACAGTTATTGTCCCTTAAGAGTGTCACCAGTATGCTGACTGACAGAGAGGAACTAAACTAAGGATGTTACTTGGTAAGTAACTTCAAATTTTAATTGATTGATGTATTGTTTACCCCTTGACAAGGACACTACATTTTTTGTATTCACTAATTTCAATAGTATTTAAGACTCCCGTCATTCTAACTCTCTAACCATAACTATTATTTTTTTTTGGCAACAGTCTTCTCAACATAGTAATCCCCAGGTTGTCTGGGTGGTTCCTGCATTGCGCCAACTGCATGAAATCACACGCTCCTTTATTAAGCAAACCTATCAAAAGCAAGACAAGGTAAGCAATCAGTCCCTTAACTCCTGTCATGTTAGCGTTTTGCATCAATGTTTTTACTTAATTGTCCCTGTTTTCCTATTGCCATTTATGTTATCTTAATTTTCAGTGTTCTGCTTACTGGTGCTTTAAGTTTCTCAGGCTGATGAGAAATTCCGAATCACAAGTTGAAGCATTGGCATGTAGCTTGGACAGTAACAGTTATTTTTTGGAGAGGTAAATGCACAGCATTGAGCTATGTCCACTTGTCCTCATACTGCCTTCGCAGCCTGTAGTTCCCCATACAGAAATTCTAGGATCGTCCTAGGGACAGGTGCTCAGATGACTCCTCCATTTCTTTTTTCTTGTGTTCCCTATTACCAATTTTGAACAATGTGTTTGTCTCATGCCCCCTTCTCCTTAGTTGACTTGTATGCTTTGGTTTAGCAGTGTTGAGTGCTGGAACCCTCTGACCTGACTCTGTACTTTGCAATAATCTCTCCTGCATTGTAAATGTCCTATCATTTTTAAACTAAGCACTCTGTTTAATATTCAAAAGTGGGTTGCAAAAAAAGGCAAGGCATCCCAGAAGTATCTGTGGAGAAGCTCTTTTCACAGCTTCCACTAAGTGGTAGACATTTAGCTCAGGCAACATTGTATGCAATCCGGAGGTATCTCACACACCTAATAACGGAGGGCGCTTCAAAGTGACAGAGTTGCCTGAAATCTGTGGCATCAATGTAGCACTCTTTATTTCCCTCTACCTCATTTTTCTGTTCCCGCATGGCTGTTTTTACCGTGCAGTTCAATTTCCTGAGTTTTCACATCTGCTTGGTCACATCAACACCTCAACAGCGACCAAAGCTGATTTTACTGGTCTCTTTTTTGTGATGATGCCTATGCTTTCCTGTTGTGGGAACTGCTTTAAAGCATAGATATAAACACAAGTGCCAAGACACAAGGAGTGCATTTGCTACTGTTCCTGTACTGACATTGTTCAGCATTGGAGCCCCATTCCCTTGAGGTGAATAAGATTCATATGATTGCGGCAAGGTATGAGCAGACCAGTTTGACCAAAAGAACTATAAGATGAGCACCTTTTCCTTACTTGCCTTCTATGCTATTGGCCAGCTAGCCCATTCTACTATAGTTTGTTAGTTTAAATTGATATTGAATATTGATGTTATGAACATAGAAGAACAGATATTGTTCACTAGTGACTAGGAGTCTGGTGAGTGCAGGACCAGTAAGATATAAATAATTTTGTTGTTTGTTCAAGTTACTAACGTTTTTTGAAGAAACAATATAAAAGAAGAGGATTTCTTATTTCATTAGGTTATCTTATTCAATAAATTTAAAACACTTCATCTTTTGGTTTATTACATTAATTCCACCTTTCTCATACGATTAACTTAAAGTGTGAAGGAAACTCAACAGGGCAGCCCCCATCCTTCTGTGTTCACAGGCTGGCCCTGGGGAAGTGGGGGTCCCTGAGGCCATATATGGCCCGGGAGGGGGCTGTGCAGTCCCCCCTCCCAGTTTTATATTTTTCATAGGCCCCAGGGAGGTGCTGGTGCCCGGGCGTCCCTGTGGCTCCCCCTTTAATTGGTTATCTTATTGCCCTGGGAAGGTGGTGGTCCCCTGGGCGTCTACAAAGCCCAGGAGGTGGGGTCCGTGTGACCCCCCTCCATTTATAAAAATAAAGCCCTGGGGACCTGGCCCACCTCGGGGCTCTTTGCAAAGCAAGTGTGGGAACCCACGCTTATGGTTTGTTAGTTTTTTTTTTTTTTAATCGCTGAAGTTACAGATCCGTCGATTTTCTGCAAAGCTTTTTTTTTTAACCATGGTAGCGTACAGTCTGTTGAAAGCACCATAACTAAAGAGTAAGTGGTGCTAGAGTTTAGGTGTAGGTCAGGAGCTTAACTTTGGAAGAGTCTATCTTGAGGTAAAAAGTCATTCAGTTTTCAGTAAGGAGCAATCGAATCTTCAGGTGGTGAGAGCCATTGAACAATGATGGTATTACATTTCATTTTGTACCATCTGTGTTTTGTGTCATACTCATACCCATGCCCGGCACAAGGTTCACAGAAGCACCATTTATAGACTGATTTATAGACTGATTAACGCAGGTTCCAACTGAATTCTCAAATATATTGAGTAACATTAAGAAAATCATTGGGTGTGAGAAAAAAATTCTCATCCAGCCTCTCGCTAAAGAGGGATTAAGAAAGATAAGCTTGATATCAATTGATATATATTTTACAAAAACAAGGGGACCCAATTTTTATGGTCAGGGACCTTGGGTGCAAAGTATTTTACAGGAGCAGCAGTCCCTAACAAAAAACAATTTGTTGAGAAAATTCATATATAGAGTTGTTCTTTTAATTTCTTATATTAAATGATCATGTCCAGCTGAACAGATAAATATAGACATAGTTATAGCTCTATATGAGTTTTCTAAACAAATACTTTTTTTGTTGGGGACCGCTGTTCCCGTAAAATAAAATTATATCAAATTATGGCTTGCCAAGGAAATGAAATGTTTCTCAGTTAGGGGAATTATGAGGTGCCATCAGATGTCGCAAGTAGTGTGGCCAGTCACACATTTGCACAGGTATGCTGCCACCTTTCCCCCTGCATTTTCAAACCTTATGGTGTAGCAACTGTCAGCGTGAAACCCCAGGGTTAAATGTAAGTAAGATTTTATCTGACTATATTTCTTTGTGTTGTATCTGTGTTTTTGCTTTCAGGTTTATAATCCCCAAGGGGATTTGGATATTGATTTTCAGATATATTTATATTTTTATCTCTATTCCAGTAATATTTGAATCAAATTGTCTATTAGAAGAGTAAACTTGTAAGGAATGTCTTGTAAACATCATACAGTAATTTGTAGTTCATAGTTGTCCAGAGGAGTGCTCTTCATTTAGCCGATCAAACAGGTTGCTGTATATCAATTGATGTATGTGGTTAATAGAGCTTCAGCAAATTATTAAACATTTTATTTCTATTTACATTTTGGTGCACTATTTAAAACCAAAGTCCTGCAAATATTCATGATGTCTGTGAGTAATTTGGCTTAATGTTTATTTGAGGGCAGAGTAATTAATTTATGTGGTTGTAAAGATCCTTGTCTGCAAAGAGAAGGGTACTTATAGCTGTTTATGTACTGTATATTTGTTTTCTCACAGCGTACACATTGAGGGGAGAAAGACTGAAAATGCGGATTTCATTGCCTGCTGAATTGGAAACCCAGTTTGGCTCTTAAATGTGTTCCATCTCATTGTAAAAGCTACTTGCCTCATGATGTTTACATTTCTTAACCAGTTCACCTTTATCAGAAAGGTGCCAGGGAGAAACGATTGCAATTGGATAGAATCCCTCATCAAAAAACATTCTTGTTGGTCAGTGCTGTGGTCCTCATCAGTGATTACTGCAATTTCCTGACCTGTATCTTAGCAAATGCTTTTTAACAGAGAAAAGCATTTGGTTAATTTTTTTAATGTGCGTGAAATATGTACGTATTGCTGTGAGGAATGAGGCGAGATACTAGCAACACTTATGTTAACTTTTCTCAGAAAGTCTGGAAAAAATTTATATTTATTAATATTATTGATATTTTAGCGAAAAGTTAACTGGTGTGTCTGCGGAATTTGTAACCTGCATTTTGTTACTTTTGTTCACCAAGAGCATCATTCAAGACTTGAAGAAAAACTTTGAGATTGTGAAGTTAGTGACTGCAAGCCTGGTCTCTTGCCATCGACTTGCTGTTTCTTCAGCAGGCCCTGGAGGCTTAGTTGGCTCGACATTAGTGGATGGCAGATACACGTACCGGGAGGTATGTCGTTAATGATTTCTTTTATCATGTTTTTTATTGGGTCAGCATGAGGCTTTTTATCAAGCAATATCTAATGCAAGGAAAATGTTAAAAAAAAGTCAAAATTTCCATGTAACATTAAAGCATTAGTTACCCTGTTTTGGTTGTCAAAACTCCTAAAATTCTTGCTTCCTAATTGTTTTAGTATGAGATCCAGCCAACACAATTCTACTTGTCTCCTTGCTATCTTGCTGTCCTGCATATTTTACATTTATTGAACTTGCTTGAAAACAACTATCAATATCACTTGATTTGTTTGAATCTCTCCGAAAATGCTACTGTGCGACTTACTGTGAACAAGACATGATATCTTGCAAGTAATAACTCTAGTATTTTTACATAAATAAGAATCTTCTAATGAATGAGTCTTACTGTACATACCTCATCTTGGAAGTTACAACAGATGTTAGACGGGATCTGTAAATATGTGTGTTAACTGCATCACTGGTGCTAGGTGATGCAATAGCTGGTCCAGACCAAGACTGGCTAGTGCGCTATTAAACTTTGGTCCTGGTGGTGTGATACCATGATAGATTTTCAGGATAATCACAACTAAGTTATTAACTTTCTATTACCTTTTTTGTATATAAATTTGGCTTGGGTGGATATCTGGCAGAAATGCATCTATTTTTTCCCAAACCTATGATTTTCACCCCCTGTTCTTGTGTGTCACCCAGAAAATTACATTACAGGCCTACAATTGAACAGCTTTCACCTTTGACCTCAGCTCCTTTCTACTAGACATGATGTATGGCAGGGTCTAGTTCTAACTGTTCTCTTGTTTTGCCTTCCTTTCTCTTTTTTTATTTTTGATTTCGATAAGCTTTATTGAATTTTAAGAAAAGCATATACAACATAATAAAGCGTAATATAATAAATTACTAATAAATGGTCATTTTAAACCGATGTATACTGTGAGTTCTATTGATATTCAAATAGAGAAATACAGAATAAACGGTGGGGGGGGGAGAGAAAAACGAATTTACTTATTGATGTAAAAGCATGCATTGATCGCTGTGTAACAGTCGTAGTGAACTGTAGCAAGGTGTACGAGTTTGACGACTATAAGAGATCAGATGATAGAGCCAGATCGCCCCTGAAGGGGGTATGATTATTACATATGTTGCTTAACATAATAGCTCGGGTACAAAGGGGCACAGAAGAGGTTTGCTGCACAAGTATTGTGTAAAATGGTCTCCCGAAGAGGGTGTGAAGGGGAATGGGTGTATGATGTATGTTCAAGGGAGTTTAGTGGTAGCAAAGTAAGTGTCAAGCCTGTTTATAGTTGTCTATATTGTGGTTTCCAGGTTTTGTAAGGCAATGTTGTTGGCTCTGCTAATATGATTGATCCAGTTCATTCGTGATTTAAAGGAAGTCGAGCCAGTGTTTTTTCCAATTCTAAAGAATAGATTTGCAAGGTGCTGTTAATAAGATGTCTAACAGGAGTGTATCAGATTGGGATTATAAGCAAGGATCCACTGAACCCATTGCGATTGTCTGGAACTTGTGTTTGATCTTAAAACCAAAAAGCGAGGAGAGGAACTCAAACACCCTGTCCGAAAACTGAATGACCGCAGTGCAAGTAAAGAGTAAGTGTGTTAAATCTCCAGTGTCATTACAGTTCCAGCATGATGGATCCTCTCTGAGGCCCACCTTATAAAAACGAGAGGGAGTCCAGAATATACTATGAAGCAGCCTGAACTTGATCTGGGAGAGTGCAGGAATGATTTTATGGGAGACTACCAATTTCCAAATCCATTTCCAATGTTCGTGGTGGAATGAGGAGTCAGGATCAGACTTCTTGAGTATGGACCAATTTAAGTTTGAAGAGTTCGGTTGTAGTAGTTTATAGTACCATGAGATCTGATGGCCGTGCTTATTGGCCATCACCATTGATTTAGGGAGAAAGGGCTCTTGGTAGGACGGATTGGCCTTAGAGATGCTGGGCCTAAGTTTAAGGAAGTCTATGTTGTCAAGGTTGAATTGGGTCTGCAATTCCCAAAAAGAGTTGATAATTTTTAGTACCCAACTGTGCTAGCAAGTGGATCCCTTAGGATGACCATGCGGGTAAATCAATCTGGATGCCGTGGGTTTTGAATTGTGTATTATTCCGTAAGGAGACCAGGTTGGAGTTTTTAATTGATACCTCCAGTTTTTTTTATCTAGTCTCAGTAAGGCCTGTTTAGTGGTCTGGCAAATATGTCTCGCTGGAAGTGATTTTTTACGTATTGTGGAAAGTAACATATTAGGGTGATTGGGCTTCCAATAATGTTTCAACCAGCAGCCAGGTATGCATGTACCTCTTTGGGGGAGCAACAACATAGACCCTTGTTTGGCCAAAAAAGCTGTTTGGTATAATAGACATTTTGTGAGGTTTACTCCACCTAGGGAAGTAGGCAGTCAGAGATTTTTGATTGATATTCTTGGGTGTTTGTTTTGCCAAATGAGGGTATTTAGAAGTTTATGTAGTTTGTGGGGAAAGTCATCTGATAGAGAGGGAGCCTAGCTATAAGGTAATTTACAATCGGTGTAGCCATCATTTATATGTTTTCGATACGTCCCCACTATGTGATGAATTTAGGGTTCCAGGATTCAATAAGTTTTTGTGCTTTTTGCAGTTACTTTCTCATTGTGTAGCAGGGTTCCTATTGAATCTGTTCCAAAGTCCATACCTAGGTATTTTAGGCATCCAGTTGGTCATGCTAGCCCAGAGTTGCCTAATACTTCTTTGGAACATTTTTTATGTAATCCTTTAACCTCAGATTTATCCCTATGAAGACTGTATCCCGCAACCTGGGCATAGTCCTCAATAGCACAGATGAGTGCTTCAAGAGAGGGTTGAGCGTTGTCCGTCACTACCAAGATATCATCCGTTTATGCTGCGCCTTCACTGTTGTATTTTTTAGAGTGATCGCCGAGATAGACTTGTTACACCGGATGTTATGGAGGAGTGGTTCTAATGTAAGATTGAACGGGGAGGGGGAAAGAGGGCATCCCTGTCTGGTTCCCTTCTCAATTTTAAAGGATGTTGAGAGAAGGCCCACTGTTCTCACTCAGGCGTTTGGGTTACTATAGAGGGCCATGACCATTTTGATAAAGTTTTTTCCTTGATTGAATTTTGCTATAGTTTACTTAAGAAAAACCCATGAAACCTTGCCGAATGCGTTTTCTGCACACCATCTGAGGCCGGCGATTTCGCTCTTTCTCGCATATGACAAAGTAGTTGTGTGCTATCATTTGACATTCTTCCTTTCATTAAGCCCACCTGTGAATTGCCAATCAGGCTAGGCAAAAGGAGTTCCAGGAGTTTATAAAGGGTTTTTGTATATATCTTTGTGTCTAGATTTGTTAGGGAGATCGGTCTGTAGTTTTTTGCTAGTTTTAGATCTTTGCCTTATTTGGAGATGATCACTATGGTTGCTTCACTAGCTGTCCATGATGCTGTACCTTATTCTTCAAAATGATTGTAAAGTTTAATAATGTAGGAAGAAGTGTATGCGCAAATAACTTAAATAAGTTTGCTGATAATCCGCCAGGTCCCGGGGCTTTGATTGCTTTAAGTGATTTAATCGCAATAAGTATTTAGTCTGTGGTTATTGGCAAGTTAATTCTCTCTCTATCTTCAGGGGCCAGTTGTGGAAGGTTACTTTTATCCAAATATAATCTGCATGACTCTGGAGAGATTGGAGAGTCGACACTGTATAGTGACTCATAAAATTCTTTGAAGATATTCAGGATCTTCTGAAGGTCTGGTTGGACATTACCCTTTATATCCTTGATTGAGCTGACCTGTCTTAGGCACTGTTTGTGATATGAGGCTAACATTTTTCCAGCTCTGTTAGACTCGCATAATCTTAAACTTGTTTATCCAGTCCCCTGCCCTCTCACTCAATAGTTTTTTGTATTCATATTTTTTGTTCATTAATAGGGTGAGAGTGTTGGGGTCAAGATTCGACATGTGGAGGGCTTCCAGATTTTTAATTTAGTCTTCTAGAGAGTTTATTTTTTTCCTATGTGTTTTATTTAATTTAGTCTGAACATCTATTAATCATCCTCTAATGGTAGATTTTAATGCATCCCAGAAGGAATTGATCTGAACATCACAGGACGAGTTTTCTTTGATATAATTAAGGATTGCTTTTTCAATGTGCAATATGTCATCTTCTTCATCTTCAATGAAATCATCATTGCAACGCCATATGTGGTCCGATATTAGATGTGGTAGGAAATCGGATTGCTCAATAATGTGGGTGTGGGCACTGGAGATGAGTAAGTAATCAAATCCTGAGTAAGAAGAATGTGGGAAGAAAAAAATATGTAATTCCTGGTATCTGGGTGTTGTAGTCTCCAACAATCTTTGAGATGGAATCTAGGGTAGAGATTATGACTTTGTGTGACTTTGAAGGGTGGAATGAAGATTTTGAGTCAAGGGGAAGATTTAAATCTCCTAATACTATCAAAAGTTCCTTGCTCGAAATGTTTTTAAGGATATTGGTAAAGGAATCCTAAAACTCTGGAGAATCTGAGTTTGGGCCATAGATGTCGAGGGGGTGAATGTATTTCCTGTTCTGGTTGAATTTTGTAAATACTATTTTACCAGCGTCATCAATTGATTGGGATACTAGAGTCTGGTTCGGGCTCGACTCCATTTTTTTATTTTAACTATAGCAGGTGAGAATATGACTTCAGTCTACTTTTTTGTGAGCGAGTTAGCCTCTTTAAGACCAATTCTAGTTTCTTGTAGTAGCATAAGGTCTGCTTTCTGCTTAAAAAGGTAGTTTTCAATCTTTTTTGCACTTGACTGGGTGCTTTAAACCCTTGACGTTCAGTCATATGATTTTTGTCAGTAGTAACCATTGTACATGCTATGGACCATACGGAGTGAGATAACAAAATAATATTTCGCCAGCATAACTTTTTCGTGACATGAGAGAAGTGCGAGTCGAGCCAAATGGGAACATAGAACTTTTAGTAAGAACATAAGCTGTGACTGAGCGAGGAAGTACTCACGAGACTGTTTTTGAGTGTAATTGAGTAAGCAGTGTTATAGTAGGCACTAGGACAAGACTTTTATAAATAAACTAACATTTACAGCTGGCATCAAACACAAGTGAAAAACAGTAGTATAGGTACTAAGAGCGTATCTGCTAGGAGAAATGTCACGGAGAGCAGGAGACATTAGAGAGTACTGTCCTCCATGTGGTACAAGTCATATTTTACTTTTATTGGATCCCGGGTACTGGGTTTCCATGGAGCTGTCTTCACGTTCTGCCAAGAATTGGAGAGGTCTTTCGCTTCTGTGAAGAGGTGATGTCTGCCTTCGAATTTTACCCTTTGTCTTGCAGGGCCAGCAAAGGAGATTTGGATATTCTTGAGGGCACAGGGCTAGGAACCCATTTCTTGTTTCTAACATTGCTTTAGTAATCTTAGGAGATGTATAATTTGTCCATTCCAGGAAATGTGGATATTTTTACGCATGTAATTAAGTATCCGCTCTGTGTGTTGGAAACGGAGCGTTTTACTAACAATTTGATGGTTTGTTGGTTTGTTCTGTGATTTGAAGAAGGAACAGTGTGCACGTTCAAGTTCGAAGTCCTTGGCGAAGGTAATTACTGTGATCTGAGGAAGTCGTTTTTCTAGGAATACAAGACAAGAGGGCTCCGAGTCCTCTGTACCCTCTGGGACCCCAAAAATGTGCAGGTTGTCCATGTGGTTTGTTTTCTAACTCTGCCACTTCTTTATAAAGGATTTTGTCGATGATCTGAGCGATTTACAATCTTTTTCGGTTTTGGTGGATGTGTCCTCCACAACGCTGATGTCTTGCTACGCTTCTAAGTGTTTATCTGGTATGTTGCTGATATTCGCCTTTATGGAGCTTAGTTCCAATTCCATTGCATCCATGTTGGTTTTAGTAGACGTGGCTTGATCATGAATGTCGGCTAGCTGCATCAGGATAATTTTAATGGTTGCTTTGATGTCCTATTTCCCTTTATTGGTTAATCTGTCACTGGGTGGTCCACCTTGGAGTGCTTAGTATGTGTTTTGGAGTCTTTACCAGCACCTTGTTTGGTGCTGGTGAGGGAGATGGCGAAGCTTTCAACTGGCACAGAGTCACCAAACACAGGAGAATGTTTTTTTTATCTTGGCACAATAGGTTAAGAGTAACACACCTGTCATGAGTTGTAGTAGTTTCCTCACCTCCCTGTTCCTGATAGTGTAAGCAGAGATGCTTCTGGGCCAGATCCTAGGGCACAACTATTACATTATAGCTGATAGATCAGAGCATTGCATTTCACAGCAGGTAAAAGGCAGGTCCATCTGGGTCAGAGTAGAGACCTAGACGAATCCTCCTTCAGAACATGGAAATTTGATTCTCAGGATTGAGCACAGACTATTGCCTGTATAGTTTGTGACTTGTAGATTTGATTTAGGCATGAGGGGACCACCAGGGAACCTTAGGGGATGAGGACAGCACTCTTTTAGATCACGGTGCTGCTCTTGGTGTGTTATGCAGTACCATCTTAGAGTCAGGCAACCTAGGTGTTAGCTTGCCATTTGGAGCGAGTATCTAGTTTCTGGAAGCGTCCCAATGTGTTAAACAGCCTGCGGGGTGGCTGATATCCATTTGTGGCTGGATGAAACACGCCCTTTTAAAGGCACTGTGAATTCAGACCGGCAGATTTGGGGTCTAAAGACGCCATTTTGAGGTCAGGCAAGTTGCACTATTAAACCCGCTTGAATTTTAACCAGGCGGTCATGGTCTTGGTTTGTAGACATTAACTTGGACCGCATGCGGGACACTAATTCTGGGTTGTATTATGTAGCAGTAAGCAGCTTATTGCGCAGTTTCGATTTCAGAGGTCGCACGCACCGTTGTAGATGGGGGCCTTGGGTTGTAATCATTAAATTGAGCTGTATGTGGAACCTTCGTGCTGGGTTTTGCTTGTTTGTGATTTCGGAGGCTGTACGCTCCATGAGTTGTGAAGGAGACTGGGATATCGGGGCGCAATCTTAGTCAGGCCTAGCGGTGTGGTGGTGAATCAGATATGTCCGGAGTCATAGTGTGCACGTCGTTGCAAAAGTAGGTGAGGTGCAAAGCTCAGCGCCAGGGAGGTTGTGTGCTAAAGTGGGAGCCAAAGCAAATCTGCCTTAATTTGCTGAGAGTGCCCGTAGCTCAAGCCCGGAGATCTGCTGATATGCAGTAGTAGACATTTTGTCTCTTGTGGCTTGCAATGCTGTCAGGAGCTTGTAATTGATTGGCACTTCGAAAGTAGCTGCCAGCAAATGTTTTGGTTCTACTGGATGCTCTGGATATTCTGATTAATAGTGATGGCTACGGGAGTCAGATTGATACAGAGATATGCCCGTAAATCTGTTTACTTAGGTCACCATCCAATACCCCCCACCCCCCTCTCTCTCTTTACCCAAAATATCATTCACACTTTGACATTTTTTTAGTACCCTGGCATGTCTTTCCTATCGTATTTGAATTGCTCTTGAAATGAGACAGGCGTTAGTGTCCAACCCTTAACCTTAAATGAAGCACATATTTTGTATGTCATTGAGTTTTTGGAACACAGGTGCAAAGGCACTGAAAATAGTTAGAGATCTGTGCCTTGAAACTGTTCAAAGCATTTAACTAGGTATCCATTTTAGAAGAAGTACAATAAGTGGTTGTCAGTTGTGAGCACCATACACTAGTAGTTTTGCTTGTGTTGGGCACAGCATTTGTTTTTAGATCTGTTTTACCGCTTTACTGCTTCCACATTCCCAAGTCTTTACATTTCCATGGAGTTAGGTATTTGCTAGACTGCTTGTAAGCTACTTTCAGCTCAGATGTATAATGTTCTCTGAATGTACACATGATAAATGTATTGCAGAAAGTAAGCAAAATTGGGAGGCAAGGGATTTTCTTTGTATGTTTTAATGTATTTGCCCCTTTCACTCATCACTTCGAGCTTCGTTTAATTTAGTGCGCTTGGTTTCTGACCATTATTGACACTAGTTATGTTTCTCTGAAGCTGTGATGCCCTATGAACAAGGGCATCAGCATGTTTTAAAGCGTTATCAGATAATGAACTGCTGAGTGTTCACTAAAACAGCAACATGAAATAAACATAAAAAGCTATGTGAACTTATCAATTCATCAATGCAAAGAATTCAGCTACATATATTTAGATGTGTGCTAACCACCTAACAATTTGTTGCACAAGCTTTACATCAGCTACTATATTGTATAACTTAAAATACTGTATTCCCCTAAGGACATCCTACGAATATGTGAAGGATTAAGTTACTAATTTATGATTTTTTTTTTTAAACTATTTGTCTTATGTTAAATGTTGTTTAGCTTCTTAATTTGTATCTATTTGCAGTACTTGGAGGCACATTTAAAATTTCTGGCATTTTTTCTGCAAGAAGCTACTTTATACTTGGGCTGGAGTCGTGCCAAAGAAATTTGGGAGTGCCTTGTGACCGGAATGGATGTCTGTGAATTAGACAGAGAGGTGAGAATTAGCAAAATCATTATATTTTTTGGGTAATCAACTATTGTGTTATAGTTCTCTCTCAAAATTGTACGTTGCAATGTTGCATGTTTCAAGTCTAAGAATCTGGAATGGTGCAACAGCACAAGTGTCTCAAAATAGTATGTTTCAGGTATATAATCCAAAATGGAGCAGTATTAGAGCTTGAAAAACGCTATCACGAAAACCAGCTATTCTGTACTGTATTTCACTAGATATTTCACTGTATTTCACTAGAGTGCTAGATAAGGATCTCTTATAGTCTCTTAGAGTACATATCTTGTTTTGGTGACCATTCTGAAAGTGGGTGCTAAATTCAGTTTCATAAGGATGCAGTTAATTTGATGTGGAAGGCTAGAACACTCAATGCTTATGGTACAACGGATGGTCTGTAATCATCCTTCCAGTGTCTCTTATTTATTAAGAAATTTTATGAACTGCTACCTGTCTCCTTTCGGTTACTTATGAGTGCTTGACAGAGGAGTAAAAAAAATGATAGACTATTATAAGGTGGGAGGTTAGAGTCAAAAAAGGATAGTTGAGTGTTCATGTTTGAAGTTCTTTGATATCCTCTCAACTGTGTTTAGTTCATTTAAAGTTCATTTAAATGCAAGTCAATTTGTTCAGTATTCAAAGGTTTCTAGGCCCAGCCTGCTCTGATTGCTTATCATAGTCCATTGAACAGCCCGTGATATTGGTTTCATCCTTGTGTAGGATCTTTAATTGATCTTATAGGCAGGCATCAAGACAGAGGCTTTGGTTGGAGTCTTCTGAGGTTCCAGTTCCATGCCCAGCTTCTTTCCGGGCTACAACTAGCGCAATCAGAACTAAAGTGTACTTCCTTTAAAGTACAACTTGCAGCAATTTCACTGCTCAAGTGTCAAACCATTTTTATTGTAATATAGGTTGGTCTAAGGGGTTTATCAATGGACCCTTCCAAACCTTCTTACCTGTGCAAAGACTCACAGTACAGTCAGAACTAAATATCACAATTAATAAAAAACCTGCTTCAGTCCATAAATAGGATGGACTTTAAATGAAGTTATTGGGAAGACAGCAGCCAGACGAAACAGTATCTTTAGTGAGCTAACTTGCATGTAGTTCCCTGAAGATAGTCATTCTTCATACTGATCTGAACTTCATTCCCAAACTACCTTAGGTCTGCCACCTTATTGTCCTCAGATCTTTCTGTATCCCTCCAATGGAGTGTAGTTCATCTTCATTGTGTGTACTTTAAAAGATTATATATTGCTAAGACTTTGAGCTAAGGGATCCAGCTCTTAGTTTCTTTCAGACACCCAAATAAGGGTAGGCCCAAAGTGGTGCCAAATTGATTGCAGTTGCAGATATGCCAGGAGTCACAGCGCGCTCATCATTGCAAAAGTAGGAGAGGTGCAAAGCTCAGCGCTGGGGAAGTTGTGCACTAAAGTGGTAGCCAAAGCAAATCTACCTTTATTATTATTATTTAATCACTTATATCGCGCATGAATCATCCCCAAGGGGATCTCTCGGCGCTGGAAAAAGATCAGCGATCAAAGAAAGGGAAGAACAATTAGAAAAGCCATGTTTTGAGCATTTTTTTAAATAATGCCAAGTTTGAACATTGGTGGATTGATTCAGGAAGGCTGTTCCGTAGCTTGGGGGCCAAGTAAGAAAAGGCACGACCCCCTATCCTTACCTTCCTAATTTTATGTTCACACAATGTTTTGCGATTACTAGATCTAAGCTGCCTTGTGGGCTGATTAGTTGTGTTTATCCGTAAGATAAACCGGCCCCAGTCCATGTAGGGACCTAAAGACCAGACACAGCATTTTAAACGTGGCCCGTTTTCTAACTGGCAGCCAATGTAGTTGGTGTAAAAGCGTCAGAGAGGGAATTCGCGCAGGCTTGTCAAGAACAAGGCGAGCAGCGGTATTTTGCACCACCTGTAATCTGGAAAAAAGGTCCTCCCTGATTCCGACCAGTAAGGAGTTGCCATAATCCAAGCGACTTATTAATAATGCCTGGATGAGGGTCTTTCTAGCACTCAGCGGGATCCAAGGAAAAATCTTCCTCAACATCCGCATGGTCCCGAAACAAGAGGAGGCCAGAGTTTTCACTTGAGTCTCCATTGAGAGCTGGTTATCTAAAATGATCCCTAAGTTCCTCGCACAACTTCTAGGGATGGGGGCTGGACCCAGTTCTGGTGGCCACCAGTCAGGAGTCCAAAGGTCCGCAGCTTTGCCGAACAGGAGAATCTCGGTCTTAGAGGAATTCAGTTGTAAAAAGTGACTCCTCATCCAGTCAGCGATATTAATCGTACAAGCTGCGAACTTTACTGTCGTTGCGACGGGATCATTTCCGATATTTATGATCAACTGCGTGTCATCGGCGTTTGAGATGGCCTCAAAACCACAGTTCCTAATGACTGAAGCTAAAGGGGCCACATATAGATTGAATAATGTGGGGCTCAAAATAGAGCCCTGTGGCACCCCCTTATCCACCCGTACTGAAGATGACACGCAAGACCCCAATTGGATAGATTGGGATCTATCAGACAAATTGCTCTGAAACCACCTAAAAGCTGAGCCACCGACACCCACCTCCCGCAATCTACTTAACAGTATACCGTGGGAGATGGTGTCGAAGGCTGCCGACAAGTCCAGCAACACCAGCATGACCGGAGAGTCCCCATCGAGCAGCAGCCTGATAGAATCCGTAACTTCAAGCAGAGCAGCCTCGGTGCTATGAGATGTACAGAACCCTGACTGAGTGGAGTCTAATAGCTTATTCTCTTCTAAATAGTTGGAGAGAACAGTTTATAATAGATTCCATGACTTTAGACCAACAAGGAAGAAGAGAGATAGGTCTATAATTTAGAACCTCTGTAGGGTCAGCTGATAGCTTTTTAAGTAGCGGCTTAACACGAGATACCTTCCATTTTTTCGGGAAGGTGGCTGTCGCTAACGACATATTACAGATGACAGCCAAGGATTCTGCAAGGATAGGAGACAGTTCCTTCATAATCCTAGGTGGCAAAGGATCCAAAAAAGATCCCGACTTGGTTTTAGCCAACAGAGCCCGTCCTGAGCAACTGTGATGATAGGAAAGTCATCTAGGCTAGATGAACATAAAGCTGGCCTAAGGACCTGGCTATCATTTAAATTATTTCCCTCAAAAGTACGATAGATAGTGTCAATTTGATCGGTAAAATGTGCCGCTAATGCATTACAAAACTCCTGCGTAGCTGGAGGGAGCGAATCATTAGTACGCGGGCAGGTAAATTCTCTCAAAATATTGAAGAGTTCCTGTGAGGAGTCCTTGGCCTCCATAATCCGAGTACCCTGGTGAGCTCTCCTAGCCTTATTACAGTTATTCAGATAGATTCTGTGGGCTTCACGATAACTGTCTCTATCGGCTGCTGCTTTGGATTTTCTCCATCTTCTTTCTAAGGATCTGATGCTAGTCTTCTCCTTTTTTAAGGCTGCAGTATACCATAGCGCGGGGGCTATTCTGGACGAGATTCGTATCAGTTTTACTGGTGCAATCACATCGAGAGCCTCAATAATAGAGGCCTCAACTCTCTCTAAGGCAACGTCACAATCAGTCTCGCCAGAAGATGGAAGGGAATAATTACAGCTAAAGGAGGAGGCCGTTACTCTTTTCCATGCTCTACGTGGTTCCATGCGCTGCTTAGGTCGTTTAAGCGGCCTCAGCGCATTCCAACGGAAGCGAAGTGCGAAATGGTCTGTCCAGTCCACTTCCATCGGGGTATCTACTCTCAAATCCAACATATAGGAAAAGATAGTGTCCAAAGTATGGCCAGCACGATGGGTAGGGCTGATAACTCTAGAGATGAGCTCAAAGGATTCCATACTTGCAAGCAGACTTGCTGAATCACCATTAGAAAGAACTTCTAAATGATGATTAAAATCCCCAACAAATAAAAATTTAGTTGACTGCAATATGAAAGGGGCCAATCTTTCAGAAAGGTCGGTACAAAAGCCCTTTTTCTCACTGTTTGGAGGGTGATAAACTAGGGCTCCTGTCAGTTCAATAGTATGAGCTTGCTGCACTCGGAAAATCAGTAATTCGAGAGAGGGGGAGGAAACCCTATCCAGAATAGTTACATGATACGGGGGGCGTGTTGCAATAGCCAGACCTCCACCCCTCTTTCCGACTCTGTCCAAACGTGTAACAGAATATTCTCCTGGGAAGGCCATTATTAATGAGGAGATATTTTCATCGTTAAGCCAAGTTTCTGAAAATAGACACAAATCTGGCTTAACGTTATCCAGCAGGTCCCAGATTTCAGTGACCTGTTTCGGTAATGAGCGTACATTCAGATAAAGGCCTTGAATAGCTGATGATTTCCCCCCCAGCTGCTTCTCCCCCTCCACCCCCGAAGAGAGTTCCGCCTGATGGCCTAGCTGACCCTTCCTAAACATACCAGCATATAGAATAGAAGCAGAGAGAGGACAACTATAGCACGATGAGTCACTCTCCTGAGTAATCTCACCTATGCCCCCCCCCCGTTTAGGGACCTTCTGAGCCAGATGTAACAGATATTCTCGAGAATACACTATCCTCCGGACAGGGCATACCTGATCAGAAGTGAGCGGCATGTCTAGGCAGCTGGCAGCGAACGAGGCGCGGACGAGCGCAGACGAGCTTGCCTTGGGCGTGCCGGTGGCGCGGCCGCTGACGCTCTGGGCTTTATACCCCCGGAAGTCAGAGGAAGGCTATACCGCTAACCGCAACACTGGCAGTCTATACGCTGCCGATCGGCAATTGAAATTCCCCTGCAAATGGAGCGATGAGGCAGAGAGACTGCCTGAAGTAAGCAAATGTTTTTTTTTTTTTAAAGTTATAGTGAAACACAAAGCGTTTTCTCCTCTTTACCAATTCCCCCCCCAAATTCCCACATTCAGCAATGTTATTCACTTAAATTGCATGTGTACAATGTTTCATCACAGAAGACAGAATAATAGAACTTATTTTAAAAAGATATTCAGTATAAAAACAAAAGCGCAGTACTTCGCCTTTCTCTGACGCGCTAATCAGTATCACCTTTATTTGATGAGTGCCCGTAGCTCAAGCCCTGAGATCTGCTGGTACGCAGTAGTAGCCATTTTGTGGAGTGTGTCTCGTGGCTTGCGATGCTGTCAGGAGCTTTAAATTGATCGTCCCTGCCAGCAAATATTTCATTTCTACTGCATGCTCAGGGTATTCCAATGCCATGATAATGCAAACTGTCCACTGTGAGGAGATTCAGGACATGCTCCACAAGAGCGTTTTCAGGAACGATGATTCTGTGTCCTGGAGTCCCATTGACTGACTTCTGCAGGGCAGCTACTTGATACGTTTTTGAGCCTTTCTAAGGAAAATACAGGCCAAACTTGGGTAATCTAGCTCTGTAGGTAAGAAACTGGCTCTATGTATACTGCAAAGTGAGGTACAGTGTTTATAGAGTCCAAGAGTCCCAAAGGTAGGCAGAGGTTAAAGTTAGATAGAATCTTAGTCTCTAATAGTGGTAGCTTGGTCGAGCAGTAAGGCAGTATCAGAGGACAGTGTTAAGCATTTGATGTACAGACTCAGTCAGCAGATGAATTCACACACTCAAGAACTGAACTCTAAGCCAATTGTTGTTGTATAAAAATATACTGTTTATTTTTAGAACCAAGCAGGCCTGGTACAGGTAAGCATTAAATACGTTTCAGTAATAGGTTACTGGATATAGGACAGTTTAAAAATGCAATAGAAATTGTACTTTGATTGATAGGGTTAAGCTCAGGGCAAGTTGGAGACCAAAGTAGCACCAAAGGTGCATCCTCAGCGGCACTAGGGCGGCTGGGTGCAGGGTTCTGTTTTGAGGTGGGGTGCCCTGTTGATTTCAATAGAAAAAGAAACACTGCAGGCTCTGGGACGAGGATCTTATGGGTTCGACCACCACTTTGAGGGGTAAGTTGGGATGTCGTGGATTGGTTATGTACGTTGATTTGGCCACACAAGGGCGTCGGATGCAGGGGTGCCTTTTGATGTCTGATTTTCTTACCCGCTCTGGTCGCGGTGGGGGGGGGAGGGCGGTGGGCGGTGGATCCCTCTGGATTGAGGCTGCAGGTGTCATCTGGAGGCTTGAGGCAGGTCAGGGGTTGCCAGATCTTGGGTCAGGATCTCGGGTCAGGATCTCCGGGGGGCCCTCCTCGTGGTGTTTTTCCGCTCGGGCCGGGTTCGGCGGGAGCAGAGTGGGCTGGATTCGCGGTCACTGGCTGGCACCAGAAGCTGCAGTTTAAACACGTCCGGTGTTCACGGGAGAAACTGTCTGGGAAGTGAAGGCAGGCAGGTCCTCCGGGGTTTGTGAGGTTGCTGGCTGCTGGAAGTGCTGGGATTTCGCAGTAGCAGGTTCGAGGGGAGATAGGCCTGTAGGACTGGGGCCAAGTCAGTGGGCGTCGTCCTCTTGTTATCTCTGCACGGCTCTTCGTCCTTCTTCTTGTAGGTAGGCTGGATCTGAGGAAGAAAGGTTCAGGGTGCCCCCTAAATACTACTTTTAGGGGCGTTACAGGTAGGTAAAGGGCAGGGACCAATGGGTCTCTTCCCTGGGGTGGGTACACCCCCTATTCTGCCACTCTCCAGTGGGAGGGGGACAGGAGCTGGTTGTCTGAGTCCCCTATCCTCAAGATGGCGGGGACTGGTTTTCTGAGTCCCCCTATCCTCAAGATGGCGGGGAGTCGAGATTGTGCTTCACCTCGCCTCCCCCACCTGAGGGTGGGCACACCTTTTTTCCTCACTTGTTTTTCCCGCTGGTTCTCCTGCCCAAAGTGGGGGGTAGAACCAGTGGGGACCAGTTGCTGAAAGCAGCAATGGTCTGGAGAGGCTCACAAAGGCGGCCTGCCTTTGAAGCTTCTCCTTCGTGAACCCTGCCCATCCTGGGGGAGGAGGATTGGCACCTCGTCCCAGGATGTGCATTGTTTCAGGCCACCGAGAGCAGCAAGCTCTCGACCCAGGTGTCCAGAAACATGTCTGGTGGTGGAAGCCTAAGCAGCCACTCAGTCAGGTCACTAGGAGTTGGTCGAGTTTCAGGGGGCATCTCTAAGATGCCCTCTGTTGTGCATTTTACATTAAATACCACACTGGCATCAGTGTGGCTTTAATGTGCTGAGAAGTTCGATACCAAACTTCTCAGTCTTCAGTGTAGCCATTATGATGCTGTGGAGTTCGTAATGACAAACTCCCAGCACCATATACTCTCAATGGCAGCACTGCACTTACAGTGCCCAGGAATGAACTTGGGCACCGTAGGGGTACAGGGCTCATGCACCTGTACCCTCACCACTGGCATAGGGCACCCAGCTAGAGGGGTGACTGATGTAGGCCAGGGCAGTTGTTTGTGGGCATGGCACACAGGGATGTGCCATATTGACTCTTCACTTTGTTCTACACCAAGACACACAGCCTGCAAAGGCATTGTGTGGGTGTCCGGGTACAGGGCCACTAAGGGTGGCACGATAAATGCTGCAGCCCTTAGAGGCCTTTTCTGGTCACAGTGCCCTGGGTACCTGTGGTACCATTTACCAGGGGCTGACATGTGGCCAGAGATGCCAATTGGGTTTAGGCTTCAATGCAGTTTTCGGGAAGGAACATAGGCCCTGGGTAACTGATTGGCAGGAGCCCAGGGTACACTCAGTCAAAGAACATCAGCAATTCAGCAAAAAGTGGGGGCATACCACGCAAGAAAGAGGGCACTTTCTCACACACTCTAAGTGGAAGGCTCTTTCAAAATTAAAGACTTGAGAAAGAAAATCATTCCTGTTAGATTTAGGATTATGTATGGGTGGATTCTAGAGCACTTCCCCACATCGATGCACTCGCACAAGAAATCCATTCTACGTTTTCATTAAACTCTAATTAAAATGTATGTCTAGTTTAGTGCATGTTATTTGGATACATGCCATGAACAAAATGAGCAGGAATGCTACAGCAGTAACTCAAATCAAAGTGAAAAAGGATTTATCCGAAAGAAACAGGTTAGTGATAGATTCCTTACCTTAGAATTATCTCCAGGCGTCAGACTGGATCCAGAAAGTTTTCGTCGGCAGTACCCCTGCGCCTCAGAAGGTGGCGTCGTGCGGCTCCGTGTCCGTCGTTTCGTTCCCCTTTTTTTTCCCCTTTTTTTACGACCCTATAATAGGCACCTTCTGTGTTGTCCCACACGCCTTACATCGTCGTTGCCCTGATGAAGGTGTAGCTTACACCGAAACGTGCGTTGGCTCCTGCCCTCTCGTGCCTATTGAAAGAATCTATCTATCCCTATGAACTGGGAACGCACGAGCCTGTCTGAATTGTTACTTTTTTGAATTTTTACATTGTTGATGTAATTTTTTGGCAAATCAATGTGTATAATGTGTGTACATGTATTAGCTTTGTCCTATACATGAACTTCTTGTTTGAATGAGTGTACGTATGTTTGTCCTTATGTGTGGGACTTCCGTGCATATATAAAATAAACTGTATGCCATATTGTTTATTCTTTATGCAAAGATTATCATTTTGAATATTGCTATTGAAATAAAGTACGTTCTTTTTATCCTTCTTGTTTTTCTTATCTTCCTGAGTCTACCTTGGCCCTTGGCTCTTTTCTATAAACGTGACCCAAATTTGGGCCTAACGAAACCAGTTTAGTGTAGACAGTGGGTTCTGTTTGAAGGCTCCCGTTGTTCCCTATCTCCCGTCTACCCATCCTACTTCTAGGGACCCCCCTTCTTTTGATCAGAGCGTTACAGTAGTCTAGTTTTGATACAATGAGGGCTAACACAACACTTTTTTGCAGATCTGATGGAATGAAGGAAAGGGCCTTCCCGAGTAATTTCAGGGTAAAGAAATGAGCAGAGATAATCTGAATGATATGGCCCTCAATAGCCAATTTACTGTCAAAGTATTCCTAGGTTTTTTTACCTTGGTGACTGGAGTAGAGAGTGTGGCTAGCTCTTGAGGCCACCAATTTGGAGACCAGAACGGCAGATTCCTTCTGAATAGTAAGACTTCAGTTTTTGGATAAGTTTAACTGTATCCTATATGTAGGATGCAGTCATGGAATCTGGCAGCATCCACCTCTGGATTACTATTGACCGACACTATAATTTGGGTGTCGTCTGCATGGGACATTCGCTCAAAACCAAAGGATTTAATCACAGTCGCCAGTGGGGTTGCATAAAGATTTAATAAGGAATGGGTTAGAGCTGACCCCTGTGGGGCACCACATGGCAGAGAGAAAGAGGGAGAGCTAAACCCATCCAAAGCCACACTCTGCTCTCGTCCAGATAGACAAGATATAAGAAGGGAGAGTGCTTTGTCCCTGATCCAGAAGCAGAGTATGGTTGTCTGTGTCAAAGGCCGCCGAGAGATCTTATGAAGTCAGAGCTACAGTTCCTCCTGTATCGAGGATCTGCCTAATTTCCTCAGAGGCCGTAATGAAGGCTAGTTCTGTACTATGAACTGGGCAGCATCCAAAATGTTACTTTTGTTTATATAAGAGATGAGTTCTAGGTTGATGGATTTTTATCTGTTTTAGCAGGAAATGGGAGCATTGGTATTATCCGATAGTTGTTTAAAACTGTTGGATCCAGATTGATTTTTTTAAAACTTTGGTAAAATGAATGCTTTCTTCCACTCTATTGGAAAGAGACCAGTACTGAACATCTTGTCAGTAAGAACTATGGCAGCAGTTTCAGGCACAAACTGTATTATCTTGGGAGGACAAGGATCTTTTGGGGCACCCGATTTGATAGTCTTTAGCAAACCTAAAGTTCCCTGAAAGTTTTTTTGGAGCATCAGTAACAGTCTCTGATGTTACTGTGAAGGGTACCCTTGTCAAGTGCTGGATCATGAGGAGAATCTCTGTCAGATATACAGGCTGACGGAAAATGGGTTATATGTGCTTCCTCATCTATTGTTAGAGTGGAGTTCGTATTAGCTAAAAAGAAGTCATAGATTCCTTTAACCTTGTCTTGTAAAAAGTGGCCTGGTTGTTTAGAAACTGTTGACTAACCATGTTCTTATTTTCTGTAGGTTTTGCCAGTTTCTTGACTGTTGCAAAGAGTTCCTTGGTGGAACTCTTCGCTGAATCAGTTCCATGAGTGAAATAGCATACTTTTTCCTCCTTTTAAATGTATATAAGTGTTTGTCTAGTATGTGATGAGTCATATATATGTTTAGTTTTATGTATTGATGTGTATATATTTATTTGTTTGAATCGAACAGCCCTGAAGAAGTCCGCTTCAAGGACGAAACGCGTCGGCTGTGTCGTTGTGAACAGTGATGCTCATGACTTTGTTTTAAAAAGCCATTGATTCTGGAATAAGAATAAAAAGAAAACTTTGGAAGAATACTTATTCTGGAAATGGACTTTATAATTGTTCTTCAGTGCTATCATTGTATGGCGCACCTGTGATTTTGTTTAAATACTTTTTCCTCATGTATCATTTGTTTATAGGTTTGGATGGATTGCTTATATGTTTTCTTATATTTAGTGTCTTATTTGGTCCTCCGTTTTCTTTCAAGTTTATAGCATTTTTGTTTATAGAGCCTAAGAGTATTGGTGAACCATGGTTCAGAGGGGTTAGTTATGTGACTGTGATGAGTTTTAGATGGAATCAGTTGGTCAAGGGCCTTGTCTAGGCATTGACAATATTCGCTGGCATTTAGATCCAAGTCTCCTGTGACCAAGGGTACAGTTCGAATTAATATATCATTAAACAAATCAGTATCAAGCTTATGCCACCTGGCTGATTTAGATGGAATATTCTCAGGGTTCTCCGTTTCCCAGTTAAGCTCGAACATTAAAGCCAAGTGGTTGGACCAACTTAGAGGGAGCAAGGAGGAGTTTTGTAGATGAGGATTATCTGAAAAGATTATGTCCAAATAGGTGACCTGCCTTATGGGTAGGTCCATTGACTAGCTGGATTAGGCCGGAGCTATCCATAAATTCAATGAGATGGGCATGAATTAGTATCTGAAAGGTTATCCAAGTGGAAGTTCAAATCTCCAAGGACTGTGAGATCCAAAAGGTCAGCTTTAAGCTCTAATAATTGGCTGATCTCATCTGTGAAAGATGCTCTAGGTCTGTAGATCAGAATGTCATCAACGGATATTGTTAATTAATTTCCATTGTAAAAGATAACGCATCGCAATCACAGATTGTGGGTAGCTCTTGGATTAGGATTTAAAGTGCTATGGGTAAATGATTGCGAGACCACCTCCTCCTTTTCTGCCAATTCTGTCAAGCCTGGAGATTAGGAAACCTGGCGGAAGGGCCGGAATGAGGTCAGGGTCTCAGGTGGCATCCGCCCGCATTTCTGTTCTAAAGATCAAATCAAGTCCTTTAGACTCCATAAGTCTGTACATGGTATAGCATTTTTAACCAGAGATCTGGCATTGATAAGGGCACAGCAGCAGCTAGCTGGTCGAATGTGGTTACCTAGGGAGCCAATGTGGGAGTGGAAGGCCTCTATTTTGATATTAGTTAATGTTTGCAGATGGAGCATGTCAGCGAATCTACCCCACCATAAGGATCTAGAGTAGGACCAAGGCACAACTTAGCTGATGATTTTAAGTTGGTTAGTTCTTCCCACAAGTAGTGGGTTTAGTTCTTTGCGTGGATAGACAAAACTGGTGAATGTGACTGGAGGCTCCTTCCTTGAAGGGATATTATACAAGCATGTGGATCCATAAAGTGTTGGAGAACTGTAGTTATTTCTTATTAATCACCAATGTATGTGTTCCCCTGTGAACACAAAATGTGAACAGGTATTTGTGCTGATACTTTTAGTGGCAATAATGAGCCTGACATATATTTAAAAAGGAGCCTCCAGCAATGGCATAATAGCTATAGCTTAATGAAATTATTAGACAGACGCTAAAGGCATTGTCCATGTGATGGGGAGTGGAGCTGTTGTTGACAAAGTCATCATCAATGAAATCTTTGTTGACGAAATGGTTGATTTGGTTGTCGTCCGCAGAGGGATAGTTGATGGAATGTAGTTGATGAAGATTAGACTGTAATTGGTTTGATGACAAAGTTTTTTAATTAGCTCTTAATTGAGAACAGAGGTTTTTATCCCATTATGAAGTACCTTTGGGGATTATTGATTTGACATATCATTAACTCATACACAGACCACTCATGTGGGAAAGACATACACCTTCAGGACAAACTATTTATGCATATCTAACATCTTCATTTAAGCTGTGCTACGTTGGCATATGGTCGGCCACCTAAAGTGAGTTAGTGGTTTTACAGTTCCCAAAGCTGCTGCTCGAAGCAGTTACATTATGAAAGAAGTAAACTCTTTGTCAAGGATACCACCTATATGTTTGTTGTAGATTGGGATGATCTCTGTGGGAGGGGGTGAGCCTTTTAAGATGCAACAGTTTGGTTACAGATCATATAGTATTCTAAAACCCCATTATGCTGCTCTGGAACCTGTGCTTAAGCATCTTTGTTGCCTATCTGACATCCTTCAATTCCTTCAGTTTTATTACCACACAACGTTGAAGAAAATGCACTAATTTTGTTTAGGGGTAGAATGTTTGTTTTCTTGTCATTTATGCTATTAGGATGCCTCTTTTCAGTGGAATTGTCAATCATGCACAATGTTTATCTGCTAGTTGCTTTTTGGCTTTGTGGTCCTCATAAATGCTGCTACACTCTGCTTATCCCACTATTTTCAGAAAATCTAATCAATTGTTGCTGTTATCATGCCGTTCCTGTAAGCCTGTGAATAAATACACCTAAAACTGGGTTTAATCCTGATCTGGTTGACGATAATGTCCTTAAGGTGACCATGGTCTGTTACAAATAATGCAAATATTTACATTCATGTCCCTACATGTTTTGTCATTGCAAGAAACCTGCATAAGAAAGAATTGCCACCCATGGTTTTTCAGTGTTTTGTCTTGGGCATCAAAGAGGTTGTTGGAACAATTGTGTTGCTTAAGGAGACTTAATATTTTTATTTTGAATTGCAGATGTGCTTTGAATGGTTTACAAAAGGGCAACATGACCTTGAGAGTGATGTGCAACAGCAGCTCTTTAAGGAAAAAATTCTTAAACTGGAATCATATGACATTACAATGAATGGTATGGCAAGTTTTATTTTTATCCAGTTTTAGCAAAAATTAATTCCATGAGACCCTAATTTATAGCAGGATCATGACCTTTTTAATTTATTACTTTTTTACTACTACTGTAAATAGTAATCAAATATTTTTATGTTTGATCTTATTTAATGGATGTGTAGAGTTTATTACATTCAACATACATCGAACATAGTGATTTAACTACGCTGACGTTACTTATGTATGCTTGTTATACATCTGTGTTACCACACTGTGTTTTGTGTTGCACCGTTGGTAGATGGGTTTAATCCTTATATTATTTATTTACTGCCCTAGACTGATATGCCTGGCATAAGGTAACTGAGTTTTTGAAGAGTGGAACTGTGATTCACATGTTATACATAATCTCACTATATAGAAGGTGGGCCCGGAATAGCATGTTTTGATGTTGACCTGAAATCAGCAGAGCCTTACCATACCTTAACATCCATCTCCAGAAAGAATTTACCATCTACCTGAGCTCAGGCTTTTTTCCATCATTGAGTTTAGATATATAATTGCCATCAGAATGGAAGCAAGGGGATTCACTTGTGTGCTAAATGAAGCAGATGAAAGATTTTTTTTTTTATGTTAACACCCTGAACTTTACAATTATTGTATGAGAATCCCTACTGAATTTATTCAATTTGTGCATTCTTCCTATATCTCAATATTGGGTGTGAACAAAAACCCATGTACATTTTGCCTAAAGTATAACTGGACATTTCTGTCAATAGAATTGTGGAAGATGTCTTTTTCACAAGTCTCTGTCAGGCTTCCGTGTGTTCTATTGCTAAGACTTTAAAATTGCGGAAAGGCAAAGCAATTTGTTCTGTGACTGTCATCTAATTGTCACCAATGTGCTAAAACTGCGCACCACAGTTTGCAAGCAAAACTATTTCTGGACCAGACAATTTCCATAACCTTGCACTAGATTTTATACTATACAAAATACCTCAATTTCTCACCCAATGCCAAAATGACATACAGGCACAAATAAATGATGAGGTCAATTAAAATTGCACGCAGCATACATACTTTTTGCCTCAAGGCATTTGGGAGACCTGTTCCTTTCATGGTAAAAACAGCATCACTCTTCTGCCCAAATATATTTGCATGTGGTGATGAAAACCGGAAATGACCTCATCTTTGATATTCATAACTGTGTTAAAAAAAAAAAAAGATGCTGGTTCTACCTCGAGAATTACGTTGCAGCTTTTGTGGCAGGTGATTTTGAAGTGGTTTCTCTAGGTTTGATGTTAATTTTGCTCCACAGATTTTGTGAAAGAATATTACATTATAGTTCACATATCATATTCCTTAAAAAGACAGATCTAGAAATGAGTGTAGCTCATTGTGTAATCTACCATAGGTCACATTAACGCAGTAATCACTGGAGGAAGACAATCCCAGTGATTTATGCACAATGCTTGGCATACCTCCATACTCTATCCATAGATTAACCTAGACATTCACTTGAGGAGTACTCCAACAAATATTTGAGGACTAGCCAATAGGTTATTCATCAGAGGATTCTGATATGGATACATTTAGGCCATTATCTGCAGATTAGGTTGGTGCTTAGAACATAATAGAACAAGCATTGGCATAGCCAATAGGTTTCGCCTTTGGGACCTTATAAGTGTTTAGCCATGCAACAGTTGATGTTAGTGCACCAAGGATATTGTGCTGCATAACTAAATACTTATAAGGTCCCAAAAGCGAGACCTATTGGCTATGCCAATGCTTTTTTTGAAATTATACCAGGTAAATATTTAACTGTTCAACTTCCTGTGCTAAAAACTAACATAGAAACTTTACTCAAATACATTTCTACTTTTATCTCTCAACATCCTTATCTGTGCGGCCTTTAATTTACAAATATATCATAACACATATTGTGACCACTTTGTTAACAGGGGTGTGTGCAGGACAGTGAATTAAAGAGGCAGTCGTGATTGATGCCTGAGAGATTTGAACCACAATTTAGAAGCGCCGCAATGATGGCTGCACATCACAATTTTGAACCATAGCTGCCAAGTTTTCAGATTGCGTATGTGTAACATTTCTATGGATACATTGTACATATAAGTGACATTCAAAAGCCAAATGTGTGACACTTCCAGTGACCCGATCTCACTAGTAAATCAAAGCAGTGAAGATCAGAAATTAACATTTCCCCACATAACTGATAGCTGAGCGCGCATTTGTAAAGCGCACATTGTCGACATTTAAAAACATCCACAAAATGCCAGAGCTGACAGTTTTTAACAAAACGTTCCATCCTGTCTGTGCATCACTTCAAGAAAGATATGAAGAAAGCTATCTTTCTGAGACTGGAACAAATGATCAAGGGACCAGCTAGAAAGACAGTGAAAGGAGAGGTGCGCGCATGCCTCGGCAAGCACGTGAGTGTTGCGGCAAAAGTGAAAGTAATCGTGCTAAAAGCTGGCGGCTGCGCGCATACACGCGCACGTGCACGCAAGCGCTAGGCCAGCAAAACCGTGAGGTAGCACTTCGAAAACCCCGCTTACTATATGTCTCGCCAGACAGCGCATGCGCTGGCTCAGGCGAGACCTAAAATCTACTTATCTGTGTTGAGTTGATCTATAGATAAAAACGCGTGCTTCCTGGTTGACATGTAACCCTCTACAAATTAAACTCAGGCTCCCATCTACGCTGTCCAAGATACTACAAATAGGTACTGATAACTTTACTACACTACTGACGGTTAGATTGGTTATGCCAAGAAAAGAAGCCAAATGCAAACTTGCACATATGGAACATACCAATTTTCAAAGTGCAATGCCAGTTCAGTAGCTCATCTTGGAATGTAACGGTCCCTAGAAGTGGGAAGATATTGGGACATTTGACAATACTTCACTTCCAAAACAGAAGATGCAGGCCAAGACTTTTGTGTAACAGGCAAAGATGGTGCCAAACACTTACATCAAGCCATCTCTGAATGTAATTGATAGACAATGACCACAGCTTTTGTCTTAAGGCAGCAGATGTGTCTGCTGTGATCATGGTTTGGAGTTCATGGTAAAGCATGGGTAATTACTATGCCTTATTGTCATACTCCCATATATTATCAAGTTTGTGATGATTTGCTGTGCATAAAAATTCACACAGACAAGGAGGCTGTAAACCTTTTTTTCCCTCAAGGGTACCAATTACTTATGATTGCATCCTAACCTATATCTTTCACACAGTACACTCCAGTCTGTGCTCCAGGTAAACCCTGTTCCTCGGTCAGGGCAACCTACCTGTAAGGCCCTTCTTTTTGTAAAAGAGGTTTAGCAAAGCACTGAGGCATGCACTTGTCTCTAAACAATGACCAGGTTTAAATCCTTTTCACATAGTCTGAATAACATAGAACAACATAGTAGTACAATTTTTCTACTTGTTGAGCCTCATAATCAATATGCAGAAATGAAGGGCGATCCCCCCCACACAACAGAAAATATTTCATAGGTCTGCTATAGATACTTTGAGATTAGTGGTTTATTTAAGACAGGAGAGATGTTTGGCATTTCCTTTTATCAAAAGGTCTGTCTGATTATTGAAACTGTAGGGTGTGGTGGCATTGCACATTCACTTGGCTCTGAGTTCAAGGGTATGCATGAACCCTTTATAAGAATGCCTCAGCTGTCAAAGCTCGGAGTATGGGGTGAGTGATGTAGTGGTATGGTGAAAGAAAACCTCAATCACAGTCTCTGTGCAGGACATGTTGTGTATAGCATGTATGTTGTAGTTTATCACGCTGTATGTTCTCCAGCCATCTAGCACTGGTTTCAGAATATTTCAGCTGGTGTCTTTCTCAAAGCGGTTTGCTTTATTTTAGCCATGCGTCGGAAAGCATTTCATGTAACCATCGATGTACAGAGACACCGACTCCAAGGCAACATTGTCTGCCATTGGGTTTGAAGATTTGTGCGTGTCCTATGAGGAAGATGCACTAGGTGAACAACATAGCCACAGTGGAGTGACATACATTTTAGGTCACCGGAGCCACCGTAAACGTTGAACAGATTTCAAACCTGGATCTACTTTTGCCAGGATCCTTGAATCACAGCTGTTTGGTCTTATGTGATTCACTCAGCAGTGTACCCTTATCAGATATGGATAATGGCCTTAATTCCTGTCCCTCCATTGTCTCTGGAAAACCCGTTTGTTCCCATGCCACCCTGTTCAAATTGTGGAAGGTGCAATAACATATTTAAAGGCACTACCATCATGCGTCACACACAGGGAAAACCGATTAAACTACACACTACAGCAGCTTGTGATACAAGCGATGTAATTTACCTACTTAAATGCCCATGTAGACTGGCGTATGTGGTTAAAACTGAAAAAAATATTAAAAACAGACTTACAGAACATAAAAGCAATATATGTACCAAAAATAAAAAATCTACAATCTCAGTACATTTTAACACACACAACCATAACATCAGTCAACTTAGATTCTTGGTACTGGAACAAGTACCATTCAAAGAAGGAAGAGACAACAACAAATACTTGCTCCAAAGGGAAATTTATTGGATGAATCGCCTGGACTCAATCAGCCTCAAGGGACTGAATGAACGGATGGACTTTGACTGTTTTTTATAAGTGCTAGTATTTAGAAAAATGTCTCTTTTGTTTACAATCATTTTTCATGTTTACAGCTTGATATTTTGCTTTAACAAATGAGGCAACTTTCTCATCATATTTTATTTCCGATTACCACACTATACATATTTGTTTTTATACAACTATTTGTTTTCAACTTGAAGCATGCACATTGTCATCCAGTTCAGGCGTCACACTTTTATCTTTCTTTTATTTTTATTACGGTTTTCCCGTTTTATGCCTCTACCCGTCTTCTATGTTTATTTCACGAAGCACATTTCCGGTATACACCTTCCCGACCCCTTTCCTATTTCTGTTGACCCAATTGTAACATCGCCATAGTCGGTGAACGCTGAACGCGCTTACTGAATACGATGCACCAGAACGAACATTCACACGACAGGTACGTAACTCAACCGCTATCTTTGTTTTAACCAGACAGTGGAATATTCACAATGAGAAAGTGTTTCTACTACTTTTACACAATTTATGAGTTAAATGGCTTTTATCTATAATACTTACTTATCTGAAAGAAACACGTTAGTTATAGATTCCTTACCTTAGAATTACCCACAGGTGTCAGACTGAATCCGGAAAGTTTTTCGCCAGCAATACCTCTGTGCGTCGGACGGTGGCGTCGGTCGGCTCCGCGTTAGTCATTGGCGTGGTGGTCACCAGGATGACATTGCGGCAGCTACTTAGACGCCGCCCTCGTGCGCTGACGTCAATTCTTTCTTTTCCCGCGCCAGCCAGCGCAGTTGCGGGAAGAGCGGTACCTCAGTCATTTTTTTACTAAGTTTTTCTTGACTTTTGTCGCCGTCTTGTTTCGAGTTTCCGACTCCGAACAGGTGCACGAGGGATGCCCGGTTTTAAGGCCTGCGGTTCCTGTACTCGATTAATGACGGTGACGCAGTCCCGAAAGCTGGTTGAACGACTGCAGTCGGCTCCGCGTCGTTCGAGGTCCCGGTCAAGAGGGAGGTCGAGGTACTGGTCGAGGACCCACCATCAGTCTGGCTTGAAGTCTTCGCACTCTGAGTCGGGTAAGTCAAAGCATAAGAAGAAGTCGAAGTAGCATCGTCGCTCTTCACCTTCTCCTCGTCGGTCGGCCGACTCGACTAGGGGCGCGGGTGGTGCCACTCCTGCGGCGCCTGAAGGGTCGACTCAAAGCTTCCCTCCCTTTCCGGGACCCGGAACGTTCGCCGCCCAGCTTCGTACGTTCTACGAGGCAATGCATGCCATCTTTTGGCGGACTGACCCCACCAGCGTGCCTTAGGGCCCTGCGGAATCAGTTGGGGGGCCTAGGTCTTCGTTGCCGGCGGCTTCATCCCCTGCAACACAGGCCCCCTTTGGATCCAGGCCTGGATCCGGATCGGCACAGGTTGATCTTATTACACCTCCACCAGCGCCGCTTCCAACTGCACCACTACCGTGCCAGACGGCGTTCGGCCCCCTGGCCGGCATCGACCCCAGCCTTCTTCCTGACATGGACACGGCGCCGCACCGGCGCCGATCGATGCTGGATCCGACGCCAGGTGGGGTTTTCATGCCCCTGTTCACTTCTGGGGCCCATTTCCTACCACATTGGCAACCAGAGGATGATGATGATGAGGAGGACTGGGAGGGGTCAGCTAGGGTCTGAACAGGACTGGAGAGAGGAATTGGGGGATGCCAGTGGTCCTGACATTTCACCCGACCTTGGCATGTTGCCTCCTCCTACCGTGGCTACGGAGGAGGGAGCGTCATACGCTGTGGTGTTGCGTAGGGTGGCCGAGGCTCTCAACCTCAAGCTTCCTACGGTGGTGGTCGGGACTAACCTCATGACTGAGGTGCTTCAACTGGCGGCGAGCTCTTCGGAGCCCCTGCTCCTGTTTAATGAGGCCCTCACTGACATCCGTTTGGGCACCCGGTCCAGGCTCAACAGAGGGGCACCTGAGGACAGGATGATCGCCCACCACCACCACCCGGCTACGGGTGACCCCACTTTCCTCTCCCAACACCCCATCCCGGAAAGCTTGGTCGTCCAAGCCTCCACTTCCAAAATCGCCTTCCCAACCGCTCCACTGCAAAGGGAAACCAAGAAGCTGGACCATCTTGGGAAGAAAATGTTCTCTTCTGCCAGCTTAGGACTGCGGTCTGTAAACACCACATGTCTCTTGGGCCGTTATTCCCAGTCTGTTTGGAATACAGTGGCACAAGTGCTGCCTCAGTGTCTGGAGGAGGTCCGGGAAATGCTTCCCCAGGCTGTCGCCGCCAGGAGAGATGCAGCTAAGTTTGCGATCCGTTGTGGGCTGGACACCGCCGACTCTCTGGGCACCACTATTTCAACGTCGGTAGCGCTTCGCCACTACACCTGGATGAGGGCCACTGGCTTTTCAGCGGATGTCCAGAACACCTTGATGGACATGCCCTTTGATGGCTGTCGCCTTTTTGGCGACAAAGCAGACAACGCCCTAGAGCGCTTCAAAGACTCATGGGCTACGGCCAAGTCCTTGGGCCTCTCCTCCCATCCGGCGCAGTCTGCTTTTCGCCCCTTTCGTGGCTACGGACGGGGTGCCCCGCTACGTCCCACCCAGGGCCACAGACCGCAGCAAGGTACCCAATCTTCGCGCGCCCGGGGACGTGGGAACCAGCGTCGTGGTTCAGGGGGCTAGCTGCGGGCCAGTCCACCATCCACTCCTCTGCAGCAGCCTCCAAACCCTCCCAGTCCGACCTTTCAGGCCCATCAAAAGCCAGTGGGCGGCACAATTCGCCATCACCTCCCCCACTGACGCACCATCACTTCGGACAGGTGGGTTTTACAGATAGACCAAAGGGGCTACTCCCACCCCTTCAATACTACCCCTCCAGCCATGCCACCTCATTACCACCGCATGTCGGAGAATCATCTGGCCCTTCTCCAGCAGGAAGTTACGGCTCTCTTGGCCAAGGTAGCCATTGAGCGCGTTCCTGTTCCAGAAGTAGTTAGTGGTTGCTACTCCCAATACTTTCTGGTTCCCAAGAAGGACAAGGGCCTGCATCCTATCTTGGATCTCAGGGACGTCAGTCGCTTCCTCCGGTAAGAGAAGTTCAAAATGCTGACGCTTGCTCAGGTCTGGTCTGGCCTCGACCCGCAAGACTGGATGGTAGCGTTGGACTTGCAGGATGCTTATTTCCACATCCCCGTCCTGCCGGCCCACCGGTGTTAGCTATGGTTTACGGTAGGCCACGAGCATTTTCAATTTACCGTGCTCCCCTTTGGCCTTTCCAGCGCCCCTCGGGTGTTCACGTTGGCCGCAGCAAATCTGTGCAGATCAGGGGTTCCAGTCTTCCCCTATCTCAACGATTGGCTGTTGAAGGCAGCCTCGCCCCAGGAAGTCGTCTCCCACCTCCAGACTACTGCCGACCTCCTGCATCAGCTGGGGCTTTCCACCAATGTGCTGAAGTCGCACCTGATTCCCTTCTAGGAGCTCTTCTTCATCGGAGCGGTTCTGGACATGGCACTGTTTCGGTTCTATCCTCCCGTACAGTGAGTCTAGGACATACAGGCTATGATTCCGATCTTTCAGCCCTTGTCCCGGGTTTCGGTCAGAATGACCCTGAGGCTGCTGGGATTCATGGCCTCCTGCCTCCGGCATCCTGCTGATCAATCATGCCAGGTGGCATATGCGGGCTCTGCAGTGGGACCTGAAGTTCCAGTGGGCACTGCATCGGGGGAATCTCTCCGACTACGTCCAGATCTCGGAGCGCACTGCTTAACAACTGCAGTTGTGGCTCACGAACCAGGATTTGGTCTTTGGCAGGTCCCTCTCACTTCCCCATCCGAACCACACTGTGGTGAAGGATGCCTCCTTTCTGGGATGGGGCGGCCACATGGGAGAGGTAGAGATCAGAGGCCTCTGGTCTCCGGCAGAGTCCGGCCTTCACATCAACCTTCTTGAGCTCCGGGCGATTCGTCTTGCACTGAAGGCATTCCTTCCCTCTGTCCGGGGAAGAGAGGTGCAGGTGTTCACGGACAACACCACCACCATGTGGTATTGCAACAACCAGGGGGCGGGGTGGGGTCGTGGACCCTATGTCAGGAGGCCCTCCGGATTGGGCGCGAAGAGTCTGGTATCCCGAGCTGCTCAACAAGGCCATCGATCCTCCGACCAGACGGTCTCTTCGGGAGGATCTTCTGTCGCAGCAGCAGGGAACAGTCCTCCACCTGAACCTGTCCAGTCTCCACCTCCTTGCGTGGAGATTGAGCAGCCGCAGTTGACGTCTTTCGACCTCCCTCCCGAAGTCTGTGATGTAATCTTGGCAGCCAGGCGTCCCTCCACTAAGATGGTATACGCCTGCAGGTGGAACAAATTTGTGGCATGGTGCACAGCAAAGGCTGTGGATCCCCTTTCTGCCCTTCTCTCTGAAGTACTCTTATTCCTTCTCTCTTTAGCCCAGCAGGGCTCTCCTCTGGGCACTATCAAGGGCTGCCTTTCTGCCATCTCTGCTTTCCTTCGGCTGCCAGACCAGCCTTCTCTTTTCAACCAAATCTTTTTACACAGTTTTGGCATTTTTCTGGGACATCGCCTATTTTTGCTTTTTTTTTGTGCTTTCAACCTCCTTCTAGTTAATGGTAGAAATGGGTATGAAAGCAATAATGGATCCTGGAAAGCTATACATTTTAGTAAAGTAGACAAAATTCTGCAAGGGGTCATTTGTGTAGATTCTTCAAGGTTTCTCTATAGAAATTAACAGTTAAATATAGGAAACATTGAAAATTATTTGAAAAAAAACACAGCCTTTTCTGTTAACGTTTTCACCTGTAACTTCTTCTAATTATGACAGCTCTTTGAAAGCAATATTCCGTTACATCCCCGTGACCTTACTGGTTGTGGGGATATATATGACTTGTAGGTTCACCAAGAACCCGACGAACACAGAGCCACAAACTGAGCAGCGACTTGCATTAGTTTTTTATTATGTTCCGGGTACATAGAAATTATTCTGGGAAAATGTATACATGAAAAAATCGGTATGAAAGACACTATGTATTTCTGAAATGGGAACAAAATATAGAGTTAAACAGTAGATATTTGCACATTTCGGAGATTGGGAATAATCATACTAGCATGAGAATTAACGGTCATTTTTCAAAATGACTTCTTTTTTCAATCAAAGTAGATTTATTTCGATATCCAATATCTTAAAAGCATTTCCATGATTGCATCAGTCAATTTTTATAGACCATAAAAAAATAAAAATAAAAATTTTAAAACATCAGTTTAAAAATATAAAATACAATCAGACATTAAGCACATCAAATTCTAATTGCCCGCAATATTAAGTAATATAATTATTTGCAAAGATAATCCAATCTTCGATCAATAATTACAAAATTCATTTGTGGCCCATCTAGTCGTAAAGGCCTTTTTCCCCCTTTAAGTTATTCTTGGTTTATTTCTCGAGAGTAAAGTGGCAGTGCAATATATCACAGGTAAATCATAACACTAAAAATATGGGCGTAGTTCATTGCAAGTCTTCGCGCAAGAATTTAAACCTTACAATCCAAGCACAGCCAAGGTATTTGACTACACCACAAGCAAAGAGGGTCCGCGGATCAGCCTTTACAATGCGTAGAGCAGTACAGTGTTCACGCGTGCTCAACTCTCTGCAGATAGGTTTAAGCCATTTCTTCCTTGCACTTTTATAAGCGGGGCAGGCAAGCATAAGATGGGCTATGCTCTCTGTTGGTGCTTTGCAACAGGGGCACCCTAAAGGCGTCTGATGTGGGGTGCTCCATTTTGCTGTTAGCTCTCTGACCGGCAGTGAACCTACCCTGAACTGAATATAGAGCGCTCTATCGCGTGGTGTTTTTATAAAATCTAGATATGGTTCTAAAAGTGTGCGTTGCTTGTGAAGATAACTCTTCCGTCAGCCTTCCTACTCTTGGGTTGTTGTGTTCTTGAGCGTCAACCCAGGCCCAATAACGTCTTTTCAGATCAGCCTTACTAGGGGCGGTTTGCGTGTTCCATTCCTCCTTGAAGCCTAAAGCAGCGAGGGATTTGTTAAGATTAACGAGCCAGCTGATTCTATTATTTACATCTAGGGCCATAATTTCTATAAATGCGGCTGTGTAGTTGGCTAGTTCTGGGGTCCGACATAGGCGGGCCCAAAATAACAGGGGTCGTAATCTCACTAAATCTTTAAAAGAGTGCCTACCCGTATCTTTTAACAGCGGTTTCAATGGCATGCTTCTGGGTAACATCACTAAATCTCTTAAAAACTTGTGTTCAGACCTGCAAATACTTTCAGTATTCTCAAAGCCCCACAATTCGGCTCTATAAAGGGCTGAGCTGACTGCTTTAGCTGCATAGATTGTAAGGGCAGGAGCCACAGATCTGCTCAACGATAGACAATGTTCTTTAATTAATATGCCCGTGACACGCATGATTTAGGAGCATCTTGTCAATGTGATGCCTCCATCGCATTTTGTCATCTAGTCTTATTCCCAAGTAGTCGAACATTGGGACTTTATCCAAGCGTGTTCCATCTAAGCTAAAGTTGTCTCTGTAAGGCTTATAAGGGTTGAGCGCCATGAGCTTAGTCTTAGAGGTGTTCACAATCAAGCCCCTAGATTCGCACAAAAAGTATAAAATCTGTCTAGGAGCTTTTGAAGCCCTGCTGGCATTTTGGAGATAAGCAGTGTGTCGTCTGCAAAAAATAAAGTGGGAACTCTATCTCCTGCCAGGGCTGGTGCATCAGATGGAAACTCCTGCAAATAGCTCACCACTCCGTTCATATATAGAGAGAACAGGGTGGGTGCCAGAACACAGCCCTGGCGGACTCCTCTCTTTACTGGGATTCTATTTGTTTTTTGTCCCTGGGACCCCCACCTCACTTGGGCGTAATTACCTTCGTGTAGGCGAATCAAGATGTTCAATAGTAACAAAGGCATCCCCATTTCTTCCAGTAGGTGCCAAAGACGTTCACGGGGAACTAGGTCAAAGGCAGTCTTTAAATCAATAAATGCCAGATAAAGGCTGCCCTTGCCAATCAAGACTACCTTCCAATATATTCAAAACAATCTAAAAACTTGGTTCACCGTTCCTGTACATGCCCTAAATCCAGTTTGGTATTGGGAGAGTATGTTTTCTTCCTCCACCCATTGGTGGATTCGCTGTAATAGCACCCTACCAACTAATTTCTGCATGGCGTCTATCAAACTAATTGGGCGGTAATTGGCGGGGTCGTCCCTTACTCCTTTTTTAAAAATTGGTACCACCTCTGCCCCTTTTCATGATTCTGGTACTGGACTCCCTCTTACAATTTAATTAATTAAAAGCATGGTATAGTTTGCCCAGTTACGAGAGTCGGCAAGAAAAAGGTCTCCTGGAAGACCTTCGGGTCCTGGAGCTTTTGCTGAGACTATTTTCTTTATGGCCTTCTCGACTACTTCTAGTGTAAAAAGGTCAGTGGAGTTTGGGATAGAATAGAGATTTGTTTGTTTGTATATCCCTCCACTGTCAGTAGAATCTAATTCAGAATAAAAGCTCTCAAAATGATTGTACCAATCCTCGCCTGTGATATGCTTAAGAATCGCATCAGGGTCTTCGTTACCGACCCGTCTGGCCTTGTTCCAGAAAAGCTTGGGGTCTCTGGCTATGCTTGCGTCTTTTAGATCTTGCCAGTGTGACTCGTCCCAGTCTAATTTCGCTTGGTAAATTGCAGTTTTATAGGCCTTTCTGGCTTCTCTAATTAAAAGACAGTTTTTACTTTTTATTACCAAGATCAAGTCCTTTTTTTTTTGTCTGCAGTTCCCGTTAAACCAAGTATGGCGCTTTTTAGCTCTTCTAGTTGCCTTACCTGGATTACCTGCTATAAAATATGCTCCTATCTGAACTGTCATACCGTCGTACAAGTCTGGTATTTTCATTAATCCCCCTGGTTCCTCAGTGGCCTCTAATAGTAAACGGGTATTTTCGCTCAAGGCTTGGCTTATGCCAGCTATCAATGATTCTTGGGCAAGAACTTTGGGCCATTTGAGGGACCTTCTAGAGATAGAAGGCACTAGATCTTTTGTAATCATAAGGGGATCTAGGGGATGGTTACTGGAAGAGAGGGAGACCCAGGGATTGGCTATAATCATACTTAGTGTGTTATGGTCACTGTCAGTGGAGGGGAGCACTTCCATATCCAGTATCTTTTTCCATAACCTCACATCTACTAATATATAGTCGATTCGTGAGGGGCGATTAATTCTATTAAATGTATATGCTCCTGTAACATCAGAGGGGGTTCTTCCATTCACAGCCCTTAAACCAAATTCCAGTGTTAGCGCATTAATCTGGATTGCAATTTGAGACCATTTTTTAATGGGGGGGTAGATTTAACGTTGGGACACCCCACTTGGTATCCACTTCGTCTGACCCCGTCAAATCCTCTGAGTCTAATGGCTTGAAAGTGCAATTAAAATCGCCTGCAATCATAATACATGCATTTGGTGCACAATTGGCTAACTCCTGTTCTAAAGACAGTACAATATTTGACGATTTGCCCCCAGGTGTATCTCTTATATACACATTGAACAGCTCCACGGTTTTACCACATCTATGTCCCTTGATCATGACCCGCATGATATCTAAGTTATCACAATGATGTTCAGTAATTTGGCAGCCCATATCAATCTTAATCCAAACAATAAGGCCTCCAGAAGGCCTTCCCCTCCCCTTGGAAACAGCAGGTTTAAAGAAACAAACATAGCCAGATTTATACAATGGGACTAAACTCCATGTTTCTTGGAACATGCAAATATGGTGTTCCTCGATCAAATCATTCCAATCAGGTAGGGACATTTTCCTATGAAGGCCTGCAATATTCCATGAGAGAATCTTAAACTGCGAAAGTGAGGATTTATTACAGGTAAAATTTTGACATTTCAATTGGGGTTGGGCCGGTGACTGGGCAAGAATATTAGTAGATGTTACCACCCCTTGAACACTTGAGCCATTGATCAAATTATTACTATTGATACTCAATTTTTGAGAAGTTTGGAGGCCATCAGAAGTGGCATTCATTCCGAGATTGCCAAGGACATTTAAAGTGTTAGGAGATGGCATATGTTGTGACTCCTGTCTAAACTGAACAGGCTGCCCTAGTCAGTCCACGGCCTCAAGCAGGGACCTACTAGGGATAGATGATAACTGCACACTATCATTGGCCCTCGCCGTGGCAGTTGTGGGAAAACGCTTGACCTGGATAGATGAAAAATCGGTAGAACAGGTTCTATACTCCATTGCTAAGAGGTTTTCCGCTAGGTCAGAGTTAATCAGGGTAAGCTCGATACAATCCGATAGTTGGCTAATGGACGTACGTCTCCTTGCTCTAGCTATGTCTTCCCTGATCAATGAGCGGCAACCCCTAACGTGTCGCAGCCAGTGGATGGACTTATTTATCAGGGATTCAGTGTTCTTCTTTTTTACATATTGTCTTTCATTTGGAAGGCAGAAATGCATTGAAAGTCAATAGGCAATAACAGTTGCTTCACAAATCTGAACTACCCCAAGTCTTGCGATAAAAATGGTACCTCACTTGTGTGGGTAGGCATAGTGCCCACGATAGGAAACTCGCAAAACTCAACATGGACTCACCACAATATCACAGTGAAAAATGACCCTTTTTGGGCAAAGTGCCTAGCTGTAGTTTTTGAACAATGGCTCTTTCGGCACCTAGGGAAACCTAGCAAACCTATACATTTTTGAAAACTAGACACCCAGCGGAATCCAGTAAAGGGGGACTTTGCTGCCTCTCACCAGGTTCTGTTACCCAGAATCCCTTGCAAACCTAAAAAATTGTCCAAAAAAACACATTGTGCTCACATTTATGTGGTGGAAAGTTCTGGAATCTGCGTGGATCCACAAATTTCCACCCACCCCGCGTTCCCCAAAGTCTTCTGAGAAAAATGGTACCTCACTTGTGTGAGTAGGCCTAGTGCCCGCGACAGGAAACGGTAGAAAACGCAACGTGGACACACCACAATTTCACTTTGAAAAATTGACCTTTTTTGGCAAAGTGCCTAGCTGTAGTTTTTTAACCCTAGCTCTGCCGGCACTTAGGGAAACCTAGCAAATCTATACATTTTTGAAAACTAGACACCAGGGGGATTCTAGGGAAGTATGGCTTGCGTGGACCCGGCAACTTTTCCCAAAACATTTTGTGATAGGCAATTTTGATGTTGCCTCAATACATACTTGGGCCTCCCACACGAGTGAGGCCCCATTTTTATCGGGAGACTTTGGGGAGCGCTGGGTGGTAGAAAATTTGTGTCAGCCCGGTGATGCCACAACTTTCCCACACACAAATCTGATTTTTTCAGCTAAATTTGAGGTTTGCAGGGGATTCTGGACAAGGAAACGTTGGGGGATCCACGCAAGCCACACCTCCCTGGAATCCCCCGGGTGTCTAGTTTTCAGAAATGTGTGGGTTTGGTAGGTTTCCCTAGCTCGCAGCCGAGCACGGGGCCAAAAACCCAGGTGACCCCCTTCCAAAACCAGGTTGTTTTGTGATAGGCAATTTTAATGTCGCCTCACTACATTTTGGGCCCTTGCCTGTCATGGGTACTTGGGCATCCCACACGAGTGAGGCACCATTTTTATCGGGAGACCTGGGGGAACACTGGGTGGTAGGAAATTCGTGTCAGCCCTGTGATGCCACAACTTTCCCACACAAAAATGTGTGGAAAAAGTGATTTTTATTCAGCTAAATTGGAGGTTTGCAGGGGATTCTGGATAAGAAAACGTTGGAGGATCCACGCAAGCCACAACTCCCTGAAATACCCCGGGTGTCTAGTTTTCAGAAATGTGTGGGTTTGGTAGGTTTCCCTAGCTGGCCGCCGAGCACAGGCTGAAAACCCAGGTGACCCCTCATTGCAAAACCAGGGTGTTTTGTGATAGGCAATTTTGATGTCGCCTCATTACGTTTTGGGCCCTTGCCTGACGCGGGTACTTGGGCCTTCCACGCGAGTGAGGTACCATTTCTATTGGGATACTTGGAGAAAGGCTGGGGGTAGGAAATTTGTTGTTTCTTTCTGCAGCGTGAAAGTTTTGGCACAATAATGCAAGGAAAATGTGACCGACATTTTGAGGTTTGCAGGACATTGTGGGTAAGATAACATGTTGGTATCCACAAGAGAGACATCACCATGTACTCCCATGGGTGTTTAGTTTACGACAATATCTACAGTTGGTAGTTTATTCTTTGATGGAATGTACACCTTGGAAGAGACTACAAAGATTACAGCACAGCCATCTATTCCTCAAGCATACACACATACTGGTTGGGTTTGGCACGAGGGCGAGTGATGGTTCAGTATACAACATTTTATTAACAAGAGATTTCACAAAAATGAAGTGCACTGTCAAATAAAAGAACAAAAAACTGAACCAGTGACTCGCAGCTCGTGAGCTGTAATGCCACGACAAGGCACCAACCGCTTTACGGGCCATTCATACACCTTTCATACATGTAACACATTCAAAACCATTCACACCGCCAGCGGCGGGCCCAGCACATTACAACACTCACACCAGCAGACAGCGCCATTCAAGGGCCCATCACTTTCACACGACCACATTCCTTACACAGCAACCACACCAGCTCACGGATTGCGTGGAGTGGCATTTAGCTAGCAGTGTGTGTAGTGACCAGCTGCAAGTCACTACTCACACACCGCCAGCCAAGCGCCAGTCCACGCACACTGCCAGCCAAGCGCCAATCCACACACACTGCCAGCCAAGCGCCAATCCACGCACACCGCCAGCCAAGCATCAATCCACGCACACCGCCAGCCAAGCGCCAATCCACACACACATCGCCAGCCAAGCACCAATCCTCGCACACCGCCAGCCAAGCTCCAGTCCACGCACACCGCCAGCCAAGCTCCAGTCCACGCACACCGCCAGCCAAGTCCCGGTTCACGCACACCGTCATAAACTTTTTTTAAACAAGAAAGAAAAGACAAACAAATTGCAACTAAATACAAAACTATAACTACAAAAAAAACACTAAAGACATCATTCTATTGCCTAGCGTTAAACTGAACAACTATATAAAACCATACAGACCAGGCAGTACACTATTAGACTCATGGTTGCGCCCAAAAACTCTTGAGTGTGATACAATCTGAAACATGTGGGCACACACAGCCCAGGATTAGAAGGACAATCGGCACAGCGCATATGACTCTCCTTCCGCACACCTCTTCGCAAGCAGACTCTACATCTCTTACGGGGATTTTTTTGGGGGCGTGGGAGGAATCAAATCAGGAAAGTGGCGATCTTTCAATCTAGCCACATCCTCCACCACTCCAACTCTAGGAACACTTTCCTGTTCCACAACAACAAGGCTGCCTATCACAGACTCCTGAAAGTGAACAAAAGTCAACTTTGACGCAGGAGAACACTCCTTGATCACAACAAAAGCATTGAAAGTTGCTAAATTGAAGAGATGGATGGTCAACTTCTTATACCAAATGTAAGCCTTATGAATAGCAGTGTAAGGTTCCAACCTCTGATCTACTCTATTATCACCACGCATGTGCTTATTGTAGTCTAAAATGCACACAGGTTTGCGCACTTCAGCAATCTGACCCCAAACAACCAGAGGCCCAGTACTCTCATCATGGATGTTAGTCAGCATGTACACATCCCTCCTGTCCACAAATTTCACAGCTAGTAGTTCATCACTACGCAAGGAACTGCACTGCTCCCTCTGAAGTTTTTTGCAAACAAGCTCTTTTAGATAACCTTTTCGGTTAGAGCGGATTGTGCCACAAGCAAAAGTGTCCACTTTAAACAATTCCTTAAACAATTGCACAGCGGTGTAGAAGTTATCAAGGTACAAATGGTGGCCTCTGTTAAACAGTCCTCTCGCAAGATCCCACACAATTTTCTCAAACTCCAAAAGTGGACAGACATCAGGGGGGTCACTAGTGGAATCCCTACCATTGTACACACGGAAATTAAAAACCTATCCTGTCCTACTGTCAGACAATATATACAGCTTAATTCCATAACGTGCCCTCTTGCTAGGAATGTACTGCCTAAAAACCCAAACGGTCCTTGAACAGGACCAAAGACTCATCAATAGATCTCTTAAAATCGATCTACAAAGTGATCAAGAACAGGCCGAATCTTAAAAAGACGGTCACAGTCAGGGTGATCTCGTGGCAACGCCAAAGCATTATCAACAAAATGCAGTATCCAAAGCAAAAGTAAATACCGATCACGAGTCATAATTGCAGGAAATATGGCCGTTGCCATCAAGGGACTGGTAGACCAATATGAAGCCATGGACGGCTTCCTTATCAAACCCATCAATAAAGTCAAACCCAAAAACTTCTTCATCTCTTCCAGATTTGTGGGAGTCCACCGGGTAGCTCTAGAGTGGGGCCCAAGTCTGGCACTGTTGTCCCTCAAAAACTGTTCAGCATACAAATTAGTCTGCTCAACAATCTCACCCAAAAATACATCATCCATAAACAACTGAAAAAAACTGTATAGGCAAAAAAAATTCTTAATCCACTCTACACCCTGCTTCACCACTAAAGGCAGGCAACACCGGCTGTACCATGTTTGAATCAACCCAGAGTCCAGCACTTTCAATGGGAATCCTTAAAGCCCCAGGCTGCAATCCAGATGCCTCTTGCACCATCGGCACAGCAGGGTCCTCCTCTAAAACAGGCACTTCATCCGCACTGAGAGTAGCTTCATCCGCACTGAGTAGCTTTATCATCTGATGATTCCATGTGGAGAGAAAACTCACTGCCTGAATCTTCCCCTCCCTCCTCTCCCTCAGACGCACTGTCAGTTTCATAATCCTGCTCAGAGGAAGATTCAAGAAGCATACCAACCACCTGCTGAGCAGTCATCTTACGGCTAGCCATAATGCTTACTAACAAAGGTAACTTGTCAAACAAGTCAACAACAACAAACCCTTTGTAAAATAAGAAATAAACAAAATGTAGCTTTATCACAAATACCTATATCACTCACTTGACAGAAGCAGCTAGACTCACCACCACCACCTACTCTGCACAGACACAGTAAGGGTCAACAATATCCCGCTGAAAAAGAAAAAAAGAATTACACATAAGACAATGCAAAACACAACTCAAAGAATTTCATGCTCAGAACACTAACAAATATGCTGCCATTATGACAACACTTACAAAAAAATTCATTCATGCATGACAATAATACTCATTTGGAGAAAACACAACAAAAATGTTTTTCTTACCAAATAAATGCAATTACGCAAAACTGCAGAACAACCACTGCCGAAACCGCAAACAGAATCAAAAGCTTTTCACTAGAATAAAAAGGAGAAAAAATAAATTACAATCACATATTCAAATTATGCACCAGTCCAAACACAATCCACCAGCTAAACTAAGGGGTAGTTGGGCCTAAGAGTATAAATAAAATATTCACCCCTGTAAAAGGGGAGCAACCCTTGCCCTTGAGGCCACACCCCCAACACAAATTTAAAAACCCCCAAGCCCTTGGGGGCAGATAGGCCTAAAAAGCATACTGCTGATCTGCCACCCAAAGAGGACAAATGGCCACAATCATCCTCCCATAAAGGGGAGCGCAACCCTTGCCCAAGGGGCCACTCCCCACAAACCAATCCCTGGTGGTCTAGTGGACCCAAACATGACAAGCCCCAGCACCCAAAGGAGAGCGACCCTTGCCCAAGGGGTCACTCCCCCCCCCCCCCCCCCCCAACCCCTCCCAAAAAAAATCCCTGGTGGCCTAGTGGGCTCTAGATCTTTAAAAAAAAGGCGAGATCTCTCCCCCCCCCCCCCCCCCCCCCCCCCCCATGGAGACAGACTGCCAAAAACATAGCCACTGTCCGCAAAAGTATTCCCTGGTGGTCCAGTGGTCCACTTTAAAAACAAAAATGGCAAAATCTTCCCACAGGGGAGCAGACAAAGCCAAAAAACATTGTCCCCATAAGGGGATCGACCCTTGCTCAAGGGGCCACTCTCCCAAAAACATTTCCCTGGCGGCCTAGTGGGCCCTAGATAAAAAAAAAAGGCGGTCTGACACCCCCCCCCCCCTAACATGGGGGCAGACAGCCAAAAACATACCCCCAAAGGGGAGTGACCCTTGCCCAGGGGGCCGCTCCCCTAAACTGTAAATTGTTTTCAGCATAAAAAAAAAAAATCCCTGGCTCTAGTGGGCATTCCTGCTGCTTGATCGCATGATCGTTCAGCAGGAATGCTCAAAAGAAGCATCAGGGGAATGGAAAGAAAAACCCTTTCCTTTCCCCCGATGCCTCTTTTGCTGAAATCCCCCTCCTCCCCAGACACAAAACTTACATCTTTGTTCCCCGACGCGCTGGAAGCAAATGGCTTCCTGCTCGTCGGGAAACACAGGGAAACCTCCAATGACCTAAGCGCGAGAGGCGCGCTGACGTCATTGATGACGTGGAGGGGGGTGGGGGAGGCAGGGGAAGGGCTTCCCCTGCCTTCCCCGGTGGGGGCACGAAGATAGGTGTCCCACGGGGGGGGAGTGCCAGCGATTTCCCCCGTGGGTGGGTGCCACGATGGCCGGGAGCCATCATGAGCACACGCCCACTGTGTCTCATGACGGCTCCTGGCCGTCATGAGCACCAAAGGGGTTAAAGGCACACATAAAGACAACAGTGTATATCTGAAAGAGACACGTTAGTGTAATGTAATGTAATGTAAAATGTAATGTAAAAATTACTTATAAAGCGCAGCATACACCGGACGGTTTCTTGGCGCTGTTCACTATATTCGGTGGGAGGCAGAGGGGGGTGAGAAAAGCCTATGAATAGGCACTGCGGAAGAGGTGGGTTTTAAGGAGAGACCTAAATTGAAGATGGGAGCAAGAGAGTCTAAGTTCCAATGGGAGAGAATTCCAAAATGAGGGGGCCAGAAAAGAAAATCTGAGACCTCCATGTTTTTTGCGCCTGTATCTGGGTGCCTGGAGGAGTGCTTGGTCAGAGGATCGGAGGTGCCTGGAGGGAAGAGATGAAGGAAGGGCCGATGCCGGCCAAAGATTTATGAGTCAGACAGCCAAGTTTGAACTTGCAGCGCTCTGATACAGGAAGCCAATGAAGGGTTTTGAGCAGGGGGTGGACGTGATGATGTTTAGGTTGATGATAAATTAGGCGAGCTGCCTGGTTTTGTATCAACTGCAATCGTTTGATCTGATATTGAGGGATTCCTACATACAAAGCGTTAGCGTAGTCGATCCGAGAGATGACTAGGGCCAGCAATGCCAGAGTGAGGGCTTCGGTGGTCAGGAAGTGGGCTATTTTTCGGATCTTCCTAAGCTGAAAAAAGCAAGAGGACACAGTGGCATTGACCTGATGTTTCATAGAGAGATCGTGGGAGATGTAAACCCCTAGGCTTTTCACTTTGTCAGCAGGGTGGGGGGGGGGGGCCAAGTGAGGGGGGCCAGAAGGTGGAGTTCCAAGGGTTGGATGGGCCTCCGACAAGAACAAGCTCCGTCTTGTCGGGATTAAGTTTGAGATGGTGGGCGCCCATCCAATTGCTGATATGGCAGAGGGTGGATTGGAAATTTTGGGCCGCATCGTCAGAGGAGTCAAGGTTGAAGACAAGCTGAATGTCGTCTGCATAATTAAATGCAGAGACATTCCAACCCCGGAGGGAACGGATCAGGGGGGTGAGATAGAGGTTAAAAAGAAGTGGTGACAAGGACGAACCCTGTGGAACACCGCAGGTAAGCATCCTCCTGTCAGCCGAAAACTGGGAGAGTCGGACAGATTGGTGGCGGTCCGTCAGAAAGGAACGGACCCAGTTAAGTGCCGTCCCACCGATGCCCGCTTCTCTGACACGGTCGACCAAGATGGTGTGGTCGACCGTGTCAAAGGCAGCCGACAGATCCAGAAGGACCAAGGCTTGGCTGATGTTGGAGTCGGCGCCTCTACGGAGTTCCTCCATGACAGAGAGGATAACCGCCTCGGTCGAGTGTGCAGGTCTAAACCCGGCTTGCTGGGAATCAAGGAAGTTGGAGTCTTCGATGAAGGAACTGAGGACGCTGGTCACGTGAGACTCAACTACCTTACTCAAGTAAGGGAGCAGGGAAATGGGGCGGAAATTGCCCAGAACCCCGGGATCAGCGTTGGGTTTTTTTAATATAGGAACCACCTCAGCGTTCTTAAACTGGCTGGGAACCTGACCGAGCAGTAGAGAGTTGTTCAGGAGGGCCAGCGGAGGGGCGGGGCAAGCCGAGAAGGCGGCCCGGAGAATCGTAGGAGGGCAACAATCTGTGGGGGAACCAGATGAAATTTTATTAAGTAGGGAGAGAAAGTCTTCCTCTGGTATGGGGGGGAGCTGAGTGAGGGAGTAGGGGTTAAAGGAGGGGGTGACCTCAGAGAGGGCCGTCGCCGGCAGTCCGGAAGATATACTGTTTTTGATTTTACTGATTTTTTCTATAAAGAAACAGTTGAGGGAGTCGCAGAGGGCCTGGGACGGAAGGGGTTTGATAGTCACCCTATCCGGATGTGAAAGCTCTTCCACAGTGGCAAAAATTTCTTTGGATTTTTGCACAGAGTTGAGAATTTTTGAGGAGAAGTAGGTGGTTTTAGCTGCTGAAATAGCCTGTTTATATTCTCCAGATAGTTTTAGAAAATGAAGTTTCTCTAAAGGATCGTAGTTTCTACGCCAATGACGTTCAGCTTGGCGAAGTCCCAGTTTAAGGGATTTGAGGCTATCTGAGAACCACCGATGTGCGTCATGGGGACGCTTGGCTCTGACTAGTTTGAGGGGAGCGACCTTGTCGCTGGCAATTTCTAACCATTCAGTTAATGCAGCTTCTTGAGATTCTATGGAGCCTAGGCAGGACGGAGCCGAGGAAATTAGAGAGGTGAGGAAGCGATTGTGGTCTGCTTTATTCCAGTTGCGAGCCAGAAGGCTAGGGCCTCGGCTGTGAGGGGGTGGTGGAGGGATCAGAAGACAAAAAGAAATTAGAAAGTGGTCAGACCAGTGACAAGGTAATATCGTGAGCGAATTGATTTCCAGATTATAGGTCCACACCTGGTCTAGGATGTGGCCTTTAGAGTGGGTGGCTGTATGAATATGTTGAGAGCCATTAAGCCCACTTAGCAGGTCAGTAAAAGCCAAGGAATGAGGGCTTTCATTTGCATCTGATGGCCAGTAGTTAAAGTCACCTAGGACCAGGATTTTAGAATTGTTGATTGTGAGCTGAGAGAGTAGATCAGCAAAAAGGGAGGAAAAGTTAGGCATGGGTTGAGGGGGGCGGTATGCCAAAACACAGGTGACAGGGGACACCGAGGAATCAAATCTGATTGCCAGGCAGTCAACCTGGGGGATGGTGAGTAGAGAAAGGGAGCTGAACCTAAGAGGAGATTTGATAATAGCGGCTACGCCGCCTCCTGGTTTGCCAGCCGGCCGGTTGGCTTGGAGAATGTAATAACCCGGTGGAATGGCTGCCAAGATGTCGGGGGTGGAGTCGTCATTCAGCCAAGTCTCCGTTAGAAAAAGAATGTCAGGTCGGTCTGAATCCAGGAGGTGGTGAATGTCAGATTGATGTCTGACAAGCGACCGGGTGTTAAGATACATGATTGCTAGTTCCAAATTAGCAGCTGCTTGAGCGGGCAGGGGTTTAGAAGGGGGGGGGGTGATTGTGTATTCAGGGGTGAGGGAGGATGGGAGGGTCCTGATTTCGGGGAAAGACGTGCGGGCTTGGTAGACACCAAGCTGTAGTAGGTTATGATGGCTGGCGGATTCCAGCGGCCAGGGTGAGTGTAGAGCAGTTAGGTCCCTGGGGCCATAGGATGTGAATTGGGCAGAGTGGCAGGCCCCAGGCCCCGGCCGGCCGCTGACGGGCGCAGACGGGCTTGCCTTAGGCGCGCCTTCGGCGTGCAATCGTCGCGCCCGCTGCGCTCGTCCGCTGCGCTTCCGGTAGGGGCACATCCTATGTACTGGTAGGGGAAGGGTTGGAAAAGGGGCGTGGCCAGCGCCGGTGGGCGTGTCCCGGAAAGTGCGGCAATGGCGGCAAATGTAAATACAAACACCTCGCCCGCACCAGCGCTAAATCCGCTGTGCAGGGGTGTCCGGAATCAAGTCAAATGCGCAAAGAGCAGGTGAGCATAAAGTTTTAAAAGCACAAGTTTCAAGCAGTTTTAAAAACATAGACAGTTCGTGGCTCCCGGCTGTGCCTCAGGAGAAATGCGTGAACCTTACCTTAGAATATCCCCAGGCGTCCGCAGTACCCCTGCGCGTCGATAGGCGTCGTCGTACGGCTCCGCGTGCGTCACTGGCGTAGTATTCGCCGAGATGACATCACTGGAGCTACTTAGACGCGCCCACGCGCGCTGACGTCAGTTCTTTCTTTTTCCGCGCCAGCAAGCGCAGATCCGGACAGAGCAGTACCCCGTCACTTGTTGACTAAGTATTTGTTTGTTATAAATTGTAAGTAAACTTACCCCTGGTGCATAGGGATGCCCGGTTTCAAACTTTGCAGGGCCAGTCTGCGCACGATGTCGCTGACGGACCCGCACCGTGAGTGTCTCTTCTGCCTGGGGCGTGACCATGACAGCGAGTCGTGTCCCCACTGCCGGGCCATGGCCTGAAAACTTTGCGGGAGCAGTCCAGAAAGTGGCTGGAGGCCCGGCAGTCGGCTCTACGTCGGCAGTCGGCTCTGGTCCCGTGGGAGGTCGAGGGCTCGGTCGCAGAGCAAGCACCATCATTCAAAATCTTCGCACTCTGAGTCAGGTAAGGCGAAGCACAAGAAGTCGAAGAAGCGTCGCTGCTCTTCGCCCTCCCTTCGCTGGTCACGGCTGAGGGGGCGGGTGGTGCCGCCCCTGCGGCTCCAACAGAGCCTGAGCAGTTACTGTTGGCTTACCCACCTTTCCCGGGTCCATCGACGACTCTGGCCGAATTGTAAGAGTTTGTGTTTGCAATGGCACGTATCTTCGGCCCGTGCGGCCCCGTAGGCACGCCTTTGGGCCCCGTGAGCCCCACTGTTCCGTGTTCCTCGACGGCCCCGGCCCCGACGTGGACTCCCAGAGGCCTCCATGGCTCCGGCCGGGGCTCCCCGTTCTTGCCGGTGGACCCCGTTCGAACCCGCCAACATCGATGACGTCGCCGGCGGCGCCCGACGTCGACATCAACGTATTTTCCGACTTCGACACCGTGCCGGAGGGATGTCTCCTGACGCTGATGGGGAACTTTTACCCTTTTATTGGCCCACGTCCTCGTCCACTTGTGGAGGAAGGGGAGGACTGGGAGGGGTTTGAAGACCCTCTCGTAGCACAGTGCGAGTCTGTCCCCGACTGGGATGAGGAGGCGGAGGCCGGTGGCCCGGATTACACTCCGGCGCCTGGCTCACCGTCCCCTTCAGCTACTATGGAGGAGTGTGGTACCTTTTCCACTGTGCTACGTAGGGCAGCCGAGGCTCTTGGCCTCCAGCTCCCTACTGTGGCTGTCAGGACCAACCTTCTTCTACAGAACCGCTGTTGCTGTTTAATGATGCACTTACTTCTGGGCACCTGGTCCCGGCCCAACACAGGGGCCCCTGTGGACAAGGGTGTAGGCCTACGCCATCACCCGACCCCGGGCGACCCTGCCTTCCTCACCCTACACCTGAGAGTTTGGTGGTTCAAGCCTCGACGTCCCCGTGTGGGTTTCCTTCTGCTCCACCAGACAAAGAATCCAAGAAGTTGGTGCAGTTTGGCAAGAAGATTTATTCTTCCGCAAGTTCTGGACTGCTGTCTGTGAACACTGCTTGTCTCTTGGGTCGCTATTCCCATTCTGTATGCGATGCGGTTGAACAAGTGCTACCTCAGTGTCCGGAAGGGGCCCGGGCAGTTCTCTCCCATGCTCTTATGGAGGGGAGAGACGTGGCCAAATTCACTATATGTTGTGGTCTTGATACTGTAGATTCGCTGGATAGAGCGATTTCCACAACGGTGGCGCTCCGTCATCATGCCTGGTTGAGGACGACTGGTTTTTCGGCAGATGTCCAGAATACTTTGATGGACATGCCCTTCGATGGCACTCGCCTCTTTGGTGATAAGGCAGATTCCACATTGGAGCGTTTCAAGGACTCTCGGGCCACGGCCAAGTCCTTAAGCCTTTCGACTACATGTACTCCTTCCGCTTCTAACTTTCGTTCCTTTCCAAGCTCAAACATGTTCATTTCAGAACAAGCCTGCGCAGCAACAGTCCCAGAGCAGCCGCAGACGTGGGGCTTGCAGAGGCGGGTCACAGGGCCAGCGTACGGGTCAGTCCACCAACACCCCCACTGCCAGTGCCTCCACACCTTCCTAGTCTGGTGTTTCAGGCCCACCAGACGCCAGTGGGTGGCAGGATGCATCATCTCCACCTCCACTGGCGCACCATTACATCAGACAGGTGGGTTTTGGAGATTGTTCGTCGGGGCTACCCCTCCCCTTCGAGTCTACCCCCCCAGCCATGCCACCGCAGTTCCACCGCATGTCGGGGGATCATTTGGCACTTCTCCAGCAGGAAGTTATGGCCCTCTTGGCCAAGCTGCCCTTCGAGCGCGTTCCGACGCCAGAAGTAGGTTGTAGTTGTTACTCCCGCTACTTCTTGGTTCCAAAGAAGGACAAGGGTTTACGTCCCATCTTAGACCTTCCGAGCGTAAATCGCTTCCTCCGGAAGGAGAAGTTCAAAATGCTCACTCTGGCTCAGGTCTTGTCTGCTCTCGACCCACAAGACTGGATGGTGGCACTGGACTTGCAGGACGCTTATTTTCATATTCCCGTCCTGCCGGCCCATCAGCATTACCTGCGATTCACGGTGGGCCAGGAGCCTTTTCAGTTAGCCGTGATCCCATTTGGCCTTACCAGCCCCCCTCGGGTGTTCACCAAAGAGATGGCGGTGGTCGCAGCTCATCTGCGCAGATCAGGGATTTCAGTCTTCCCCCTATCTCGACGACTGGTTGTTCAAGGCGGATTCGCCCCACACAGTCGTCTCCCACCTCCAGACTATGGCCGACCTCCTGCATTTGCTGGGGTTTTCCATCAACGTGCCGAAGTCGCACCTGATTCCCTCACAGAAGCTCCTCTTCATCGGAGCGGTTCTGGACACGGCGCAGTTTCGGGTTTATCCTCCCAAACAGCGAGTCCAGGACATTCGGGCTATGATTCCGATCTTTCAGCCCTTGTCCTCTGTTTCGGTCAAGACGACCTTGAGGCTGCTGGGACTCATGGCCTCCTGCATCCTGCTGACCAACCATGCCAGGTGGCACATGCGGGCTCTGCAGTGGGACCTGAAGTTCTAGTGGGCGCAGCATCAGGGGAACCTGTCCGACTGCGTCCAAGATCTCGGAGGGCACTGCACAACAATTGCAGTGGTGGCTCACGAATCAGCATTGGGTCAGTGGCAGATCCCTCTCACTTCTCCAAGCAGAGCACACAGTGGTGACGGATGCATCCCTCCTGGGATGGGGCGGCCACATGGGAGAGGCGGAGATCAGAGGCCTCTGGTCTCTGGCGGTGTCTCGGCTCCATATAAACTTTCTGGAGCTTCTGGCGATCCTTCTTGCACTGGAGGCATTCCTTCCCTCTGCAGGTGTTCACGGACAACACCACCGCCATGTGGTATTGCAACAAACAGGGCGGGGTGGGGTTTCAAAAACATTCTATATGGGAATATTGATCTTTGCTAGATTTGGAGTTATATTGCAGTTGTTTAAAAAAATGTTTTAAACTTTTTATTGAGGTTTTTTACACTGCTTATCATGTTTACATTTTCACTGGCATAGTAATAGTTACAGTTATAGTAGGCAGTGAGTCCAGCTGCATATTCTAATCCACCAGGTGATGCCGCATAGGTAGTTGATTAGGGTGACGTAGCATTGCAGCGACCCCTTGCAGGGATTCATGATGAAGCATGCTGACCATGTGGAGCTGGGCTGTAGCCCGTGGGGTGTGAGACTCTAGCCGCATATCGGGTAGTGTGTGTACCTCTGTAAGAGCAAAACTAGAGGGAGAGCGTGGAATGAAATAACAGCACTGGGGTGAGTAGTTGGCATGCTGGTAGAGTGGAAGTGGGTAGCGGGGCCTGAGCGGGTCAGGGTGAGCAGTGAGGCTATAGAGTTGTAGCTGACAGCGGGGTTCGTTTTTCGTCTATTTGGAGCTGAGGCAGTGTACGTGGGCTGGAAGGTTCTCGGACATACCTGAGATCATATACCAGGACAGGCAAAGGGGGCGGAGGGAAATAAAGTAATTCTATTTCTGATCTTCACGAGGGGGTTTGTCCGCTCGCAATAGTTCCCGGAACTGTGCAAGCATGGTGTCTCAGGCTGCTGCTATACGCTTTTTACAAAGGGGCCGTGCCTCTTCATAGCAAAGATTGGTGCTTTCGGCCTCTCACCAGCATAGTAGGGTCTTATACCATTGGGTAGGTGTAGGAGGCTAGGGGACTTTCCAGTGCAGTGTGAGGGTGCTTTTGGCCAGTAAGAAGGCCAAGTTCGCAAAGGGAGCTCCTACTGACTGATTCCTCCCTCACTTGTATATCCCTCAGGGCAGTTGCCAGCCATGTATTCAAGTGTGGGAGCTAAGTAACAGTAGCAAGGGTATCGTGGACGACATGCCAATAGTATGTCAGGGTGGGACAGGACCAAAGCATGTGCTGGAGCGACACTGCGTTGGACTGACATCTGGGGCAAGTGAGGGGACTGTGGGGAATATGTGGTTGAGTTTTGACAGTTAGGTAGGCCCTGTGTATCACCGTGTATTGTATGTTTTTGAATTTTGCCTTATAAGACATACCCTGTGGGGATTCGAATGCCACTGTCCACTCTGAGTCGTGAAAGGGGCACCCCATGTCTTCTTTCCAGATCTGGCGAAGGCGCGTTCGAGGCATTCGTGTATGTTCCTAGAAGGCTTTATGTAGCTATCTTATCAAATGTCGCCTGGCACCCTTGGTGTAAAGTGTGCATGACAGCATTGGGGGGAGGGTCCTCATTAATCATGTGCCATAAACTTCGATATGTGGCCAGTAGTTGGCCATGCAAGAGGATTTGCTCCGAGGGGATGTCGTAGTCTTGCTGCAGTTGGTCAAGTGCTAGTAAGTGCTGGCCTTGAAACATGTCTCCCACTGTGTTGATGGACTTGTCATGCCAGGCGGTGAAGCCCCAGGCTGTGAAAACACCTGGGGAATAGTGGCAGCCCAGGGAATCACGGCAGGCCACAAAAGAGAATGTTGGGTGCATATGGTAGAACGTTGAGCGTTAACTGGAAAATTCGTTTGAGACATCTATGGGCTACCCACTCGTGTAGGGAATATGAGCGTTGCAATTTAACAGCAGGTTGCAGGAGTCGATAGAGTATATCGAGTGGCAGGGGCCTGTCTCTGGCACTGGTTTCATATAGATAAATTCCAGCCAGCAATCGAGATACCCACTGAAGATGGACTGCATGTTAATATGATTCAAAGAATGGAGCTCCCAATCCGCTCTTTCCCACCGAAAGTTGGATTTTGATAAGAGTGTTGCTTGTCGTCCCAGAACAGTTCCCCCAGCAAGGAGTCCAGATTGAGGAAAAATTGTCTGGGAGGGTAAACCAGTATATTAACAAAGTAGTATAATAAACAGGGGAGGACTACCATTTTGGAAAGGGCAATTTTCCCCGTGAGGGCCATAGGTAAACGCTTCTAGAATTTGATCTGGGATTTAAGGGCTTTGAACGCCCGTTAGTAGTTCCTGTAAAATAAGTCGCTCTGTGAATGGTATAGGTGAATTCCAAGCTAGCGAACTGTTTCCCTCACCGGTCAACTAGGTACCACCCAGTTGAAGTGCCTATGGTGTCTCATCTCGGTGAAGAGGGAAGACGCACAACTTCACACGTAAGTCCGTTGCCTTCTCGAAATCCCGGAAGGTTGTGTATGTTGCCTCTGTGCCAATGTTGGCACTGCGAAGGTGCTGCAGAAGGTAATTGACATATAGTGACACCGGAAGGGTTATCCCATCTAGTTGGATCCCCCATTGCTCCCCCTCTCTCTGAAGGCGGATGGCCAGGCATTCCATGGCAATGGAAAAGAGGATGGGAGAGAGGGGGCGGTCCTGGCAAGCTACCCGGCCTATTGGGAAAGGGGCTGAGATTAGGCGGCTGATGCGTACCCTAGAGGACAGGCTGGTGTATAGCAACTTTGATGTGCTAGGAGACATCTGCTGATGCCATGTCTGTTTAGCTCTTTAAATGGGTAGTCCGAAGACAGCGTATCAAACACCTTCTTCAGAGCATGGATCAGTCTCACTGCGTGCGAGTAGCGCTGCAACGCCTGATCTATCACATGAAAGAATCGCCTAAGAATGTGATGTGCTTTGACTGGGTAAAAACCTGTTTTGGACTGTATGAATGACGCTGGGCAGTATCTGGAGGTAGCCATCTACTAGTATTTTAACCAGTATTTTATTATCGGAACCCAGTATGATGGTGGACCGGTAGGAAGACAAATGACTGGTGTACCTATGGGCTTGAGGTGAGAGAGAAGAGACTCCTGTAGGGATTACAGGAGCGTCCCAGTCTCAAGTGCATCATTATAAATGTTGGTCAATTTACGGACTAAATGGACAGTGAATTGGTCATAGTACTCTAATGGTAGTCCATCCATGCCTGGTGTTTTATTTCTTACTTTTGGATAGCTTTTTTCATCTCATCAACTGTGATGGGGTTGTCAAGCACCTCGCGCTCAGTAGCGTAGATAGGGTGAGAGTGAGATATACTAGGAATGACCCAGCTGCATCAAAGAGTGGAGCGGGGGGTGCCTCGTAGAGGCTTGAATAGTATTTATAGAATGTGCATAAGTTGGCTTGCTGTGAACGTGGGGGTGGGGTCTTGCCTTGGGTCTAATCCAATTATAGGAGGTGCACTGGTTTCCTGACGTCAACCATGCCAGGAAGCGGCCTGGTTTATACCCTGTAGACTGTGAGCGAGCTGTGAAGGGAGTGAGATTGTAACAGCGCTGATGCTCCAGGAGAGAGGCATGCCGATTTTTAGTTGCTGTCAGGATTGCACGTATGTCGGCATTGTGGGGAAGGAGGGCTGGCGTTCAAGATTTGCCAGGGTCACCTCTGCCTCTTCAAGTTCCTGGTCTAGTTCTTGGCGCACCCTACTATCTCCTGAATGCAGATACCCCAGGTGACCACCTTAAAGGAGTCCCATTCAGTGGCACTCTTGGTGGCTGTTGCGTGGTTTTCAGTAAAATAACGATCTATATGTGTGAGTTGGGATTTGCAGAAGGCTAGATGATCTAAGATATCTCTTCGTAGATGGCATGTGTCGACAGGCGGAGGCGGTGTGCTCCAGTCCATGTCCGTGATGTGTTTTGCATGGTCGGATACGATACGTCCTAGGTAGTCTGAGTGTTCGATCTGTGGGAGGCTGGCTGCTGAGCAGAGTAATCGATCAAGGCGAACATACAAGTGGTGGGGGCGAATAGTGTGAGTATTGCTTACGATTAGGGTTTTGGGCTCTCCCGGCATCCAATAAAGTTGGGTCGTACCCAGTGAGCAAATTGTTTGGAATGGAGGTTAGCAGGTGGATGGGGGAGGGGTGGGTGTGACCTGTTTGGGTGGAAATCTTGTTCATTGTTTTAATCACTGCAGAGTATCCACAGGATATTTGGCTAGGACTTCTGACAGGGTCTCCCAAAAAGTGGCCTGGTCTGAGATTGGCACATAAATGCACCCCGGAAATACCTTGGTGCCCTCTAAGCGGCCCTACACGAAAACTAATCTCCCCTCACTATCTATCACAGTGGTAAGTGGCTGAAAGAGTATGCCTGGGCGTAACCAGTTAAATGTTCCTCGCAAAGGCAGTGCGCGTGGTGCCATATGTCACCCCTCCAGTGCTTTCATAGCCGTTCTTCACTGACTAGGTGAGTTTTTAATGGAAAATTATTTGTACGCTTTGCTGCTTAAGGTAGGAGTATGTCGAGTATCGGCAGCGCTCTGCATGCATGCCTCTAACATTAAGGGTGAGGAAGCACATCTGTAAGTGTTGTGGTGTATCGGTATGGGTCTCAGCTCTGCCCCTCTCCCAGCCTACCAACCATCCACCGTTTGCGAGTGGGTTGGTATCTTGAAAACGCTTGTGCTGCGGGGGGAAATAACTGTGGTAACAGAAGATTAAGATATGAAACTGTGTTTGAGGCCTGTAGCAACCGGCTACATGCCCAAACCATTGCTAGGCAAGCACACTGTTGGTGAGGGAGAGGCTTGTGTGCAAAACGGTGATCCAAATGTGTAGAATGGTTAGACAGTGGTGCCAGGATAGGTGGCAGGGAATCCTTGTTTATTATTGCCCGGACTCTGGGCTGTACGCTGGTGAGTCAGATATTTGGGCATTGGTAGTCAAGTGGTGCTCAGTCACATATAGGAGGGGGGGGGAAGAGTGGCCACAGAGGCCAAGAGGTACTCCCCGTCTCGACCAGGTTGCTCAATTATCTGCACAGCACCGAAGCAGTTATTGCGGCATCCAGGCAGTGGTGGGGAGGGGGCACGTCTTAGCAGAACGTTGGCTGTTTGTGGGTCGACCCAAGTATCTGAGGCTTCATCTGAGTGGTGAGAAGAGCTTGAGGCGTTGCCACGTGGTCCGGTGGAATGCCAGGGCCGTGGTGATGGCTTTTTGTTGCTTCCTCCATAGTTCCTGCTGAGAGTGCGCTCTGGGATTGTCTGTTGGTTGAGTGGCTTGGCGACCTCTGTGTCTGCGCCTTGATTTGTAGGTTGCCGCAATTGTGATCTACTCTGGTGGATGGGCTCCACCATCTGTCTGGTGTTCAGTGCAATCCCAGGCCAAAGAAGGATTGGTAATGAAGTATGTTTAGTTATCTAGGATGACCTTCAATTTGTCTGGGTATTGCAGTGAGTACTGGAGATGGAGGTCTTTAAGTCAGCGATTGACCCCCAAGGAAGGAAGAATGCTGTCACTGCACCATCATATTATAGTCTGGGAACATTGAGATTTTGTGTTCTCCAGTTTGAGGGGGCCTGCTTGTCATGCCGCTCTCAGAATAGCATACCTGTCTTTATAATGGAGGAGTCTGGCTACGACAGGGTGAGGTGGAGAGGGCCAGGTGGTGGGCAGGAAAACGGTGTTCACGTTCAAGGGAGAAGTAAGGCGACCGGTCTTGTGCAGGGGTGAAGGAGCATAGCCAGTCCTCTAGTAAGTCAATCATTGTGCTGGAATCTTCTGTTCCCCCGGGGAGTCCCACCATTCTAATATTATTCTGGTGTTCTTGACCTTCTGCATCCTCCGTTCGGTCTGTGAGACGCTTTACTCTGTCGGCAAAATCTTGAATGTTCTCCCCCTGGTCCTGTAGTTGGTGTGTAATGTCCTTTAATGTGCGCTCTGTTTCTGTCACTCAGGAGGCCAGCTTCCGTTGATCGTCATGAAGGAGGCCAATTTCTGTGTGGAGCTCCTCAGTCATTGTTTCTATGAAGGATTGCGATTTCTCTGTAGCTGGGAGAATGGCATCCACTTTATCCCAGGTGTGGTGCGCGGTAGTAGTAGTCTGGCCCCAGGGTCTTGATTGAGGGCAATGGTGGCCTGCAACAGCCCCTTGTTGTTTTCTGTCTGCCCATTCACGAAAAGGGGACAGGGGTCCCTGCAGCAAGTCTGACCCCCGTTGGTCGTTTAACGAGGCTCTATATCTCCATGTATCTCCAGGTCCTTGGGGTAAGAGTGGGGTTTGGATCCTGATCATCGAGTTGAGGACTGACCCGCCAGCGGCTGACCACCACCACCCACAGATCCTCCACGGCGGGCCTCTTAACGAACCCCCACCTATGCTACAGCCCTTCGAGTCTTTAATCCTCCCACAGCACTGGGGGGCAGGTGGGACTGCCCCTCACATCGAGCCTCAGTAGTGGCCACCCCACCTCACCTCCATCTCCGACCTTGGTTCTGCAGTGATCGTCTGGAGGGGTCCCTGGTGAGTGAGGATTAGACTGCCTCCATAACAGTTCTTGCGGTAGTGAATGGGTTGTCCCCTGTTGTTGCCGGCATCTTGAATGTGAGTGCGGCAGGGGCCGGTGTCACGACTGGCCCTCTCACCAGACAGTGTGGTAGAGGGGCAGCGGACCCCCTGGAGGCTGAGTCCAATTCAGTGTCGTAAGGCGGTGTTAGTATTTTGAGCCCTGACGCAAGGATTTTCAAACCTCTGCGTGCTCCGTTGTTCTCAGCTTAGGGCCTGTTCTCCAATAGATTGCCTCCACAACAGTTCCGGTGTAAATGAGTGGTCTGCCTCATATTGTCATCAGCGTATTGGATGTGGGTACAGCGGGGGCCGGCGCCGCGATAGGGCCCCCTTATCAGGCCGCGTGGTAGGGTGGCTGTGGGCCCCCCGAGTCCGAACCGAATCCAGGGTTGTATGGCTCTCAGTCTTGTGGGCCCTGGGTCCAGGCCCCACACTTTGTTGTGTGCCCCGTGGGTCTCAACTTAGGGCCTGCTCTCCAATAGTTGGTATTAGCAGCCCACAGTGGCGCCCTTCTAGGGGTCTGATTCTTCACGCGCTCCCGCTGGATGGAGAGGGGCACCCGAACTTCCCCCCCTCGTACAGGCCTGCTTGCCTCAAGCCGCCACAGCACAGTACCCAGCCATTGAGAGATTCTGCAAGGGAGTGTCGTCCTGAGCCCGCCGGCCACGCGGTCATCACGCCTGTGGCCTAACTTCCACTCTGCTCCTGCAGAACATAATCCTGCTGTCCCCCCCCTATTTATGGAGGGGATGCGTCAAGCAGTGGGGGGAGGATCGTGGGGCCCCCAGTCTCCGAAAGCTCTGCAGGACCTTGCCAGAGTCTCAGGCCCCTGGCTGGCCTCCATGCCACAGGTTGGACAGACTCCAGCCTATGGCCCACCCCCTTGTCTCAGATGTAGGCAGTCAAAGCTCGGGTTCCCCCGGTGGTGGCTGTGTTTGAGTACCCCCTCAAAGCCCAGGGTGGTGCTGGAGTCGTGGGCCCCAACCTGCAGTCGCCATTCCGGCGGGAGACATGATCAGGGGTGTTGCCCACGTCAGCCTAGGTTGTACAGACGTAATGTTCTGCCTGTACAAACATCAGCTCCAGCTAGAGCCCGTGCCTGCTGTCAAGGGTTTTCCCTGCCACAGGCAGTGGGATTGCAGCTGGAAATGCAGGAAAAATGCTCATTCTCTCGTACTTCACTACGAAGCTCTCCAAGCTTCGTCCCGTCTTCTTGAGCGGCCAAGCCACGCCCACCTTGCAGTTGTTTCAATGTTAATATGTTGGGATATGGTTTCTAGTAGTGTCAAATAATTTTATATGGAATTAGTATAAGCTGTTTGTGATAGTATATGACAGAAGTATATTAATTTCTACATGGCCAACCTTCAATAATTCTGCTGCAGGAGGATTAACCTAAGTTTACCCACCCTTATCACGATTGTCTGAGCTTCAACGTATCGTTAAATTGCATTTGTAAGGAAATGCCTCTTTTTGTGTGGTCACCCCCAAGTGTTCCAACTGATGCCACTGGTTTTTCGACTGATAGTGCTCCGAGACCTGCTAACAAAACATCTGTACCCTTGCCCTGCCCTTAAAGTTTATGTGGAATTGGCTATACCCAATTGGAAATGGCTAACTTATCTGTAAGCCCCTAGTAAATGGTACCCTGGTGTCCAGGGCATGTAACACTGATTGTACCCCTCTGGTGGTCCTCCAAGTAAAGCAAGTCCCCCAGGTCACCACTGCAGACTGGTAAAGGTTGTGCACTGCTAGGCCGACTTTGCCATTGCAACCACCATATGTCTACCTCTGGGAGCCCCACTGATCCCTAAAGGCAGGGTACAACGAATGACATGTGCTTTACATGTCCTGACAGAAGAAATGGCAAACAGACGTTTTTACTGGGGAAAGACTTTGTCGTACTGTGGGTAAGTAGCGGGTTACATGGTAACCCCCTCAGCTGTGCTAACACCTGAGCGGTGCGACCAAAGTGGGCACTCAAGGTATCAGTCAACTCGTTACATTAAGTCCGACTTGTATCTAGAGTCTAAATTAATGTAACTTGTTGCAAGGTGCAACGCTGGGCTTTTGTTACCTTTTTACCTCCTGTGCCTTCCTGAGCACACATGCTCCACGAGACCCTTTTCTGGTCTCCTGGAGAGATGTGCTAACGGCCCTCAGGAAGGAGAACAATGAAGGATTACAGGTAACTGAGTGGTCACCTCCCTCCTGCAGGAAGCCACTTTGGTGTTGGCCCCAAATGGCTGGTTTCACTGGTGAAACCACCTTTGAAGAGTAGATATGTAGCACCAGGGGAGGGCTGCCCCATGTTGAGGTACGCAGGGAGGCAGTGAAGGGAAACCAGTTGTCAAACCAGTTTCCCCAGGGGCATTAGCCACACTCGGGGGTGGGCTACTGAGGTCTGTACAGTAGGAGAGGGGGCTCTTATCGTGGGAGTGGGCAGAATTGTCCATCCGCATATAGCCAGATGCCACACTCCACAGGAAGTGTTCATCTGGTAGAAGGGAACCCTCAGGAGTGGAGCTATTGGCCCAAGAAGGATTGGCCAGTGACAATGGGAGACTGGACAAGACCGGAGAGGACTTCTTGAGACATCAACACTGCAACCAGGACTCCCTCACCATCTTCGTGGACTGATTAATTCCTGCAGGAAGAACCCCATTGACCACATCGCATCCACAGAATCCTTGGAGCAGCTTTAACATCCTCCATCCCGTGCATCAGGACCACTCCATAGCAATCCATTACAACGCGGATAAAGTACCCTGAGCAGCTGAAAGACTGCTTTTTCTGTGAAGTTAATTGTTCTTGAGGGGTTGTATGTCGTTACAACGCATTCCGTTGCAACGCATGCCGTTACCACGCATGCTTTACAATGGAATGCTATTTCCACGCATAACCTTTACCACGAATATTCCTTTACCACACATACTTTTACAACGATTTTCGTTGTAAGTTTATGCATGGTAAGGGCATACTCTTGGTAAAGGTTATACCCCTCCCCTGTACCCTTACGTGACCCCCCCCCCCCCCCCCCAGCCCCTTATCCTTCTTATAATTACCCCTGCCCTGAACCCTCAATCCATATATATATATATATATATATATATATATATATATGTATATATATATATAGATATGTATATATATATATATGTATTCATCGCAATAGCCCTCGAGCTTCGCCAGGTCACTCACGCTCTCACCCACCATCCGGTTTGTCGCCTTGCTGATGCACGCAGGCTGCCTGTCACTTGGTTTATTTGCTTGATGTCCGAAGCGTTTCAAGGCTGTCCGCCCCTTAATCATGGACCGTGCATAGAAGGAAGCAATCACTCCCCATTCGTCACTTTCCAACCTTTTATTGAAAGAAAGACCGCCCCCAGTGGGCGTGGAAGTTCTTTAGACAGCCAGCTGAATGCTGGGAATTAGAGTCCGATACGAATGAGGCGAGTCTAATAAAACCTTGAGTAGGCTTGCTTGCCTTGTTGGTTGCAGTGTTTAAAATCCTTTAGTAGGTGTGTCAAGTCTAGTCTGCGTGCGTTCTCGCCTGTGGGAGCGTGCTTTCAAGGATAGGAAAGGTTTCCTCCCAAAGCCTTTTCAGTCTTCAACTCAGCTTCCAGAGAAGACGAAAATGGTGCTCCTGGGCCACGGCCAAGGGTAGCCGTGTACTTTAGATTCATCGCAATAGCCCTCGAGCTTCGCCAGGTCACTCACGCTCTCACCCACCATCCGGTTTGTCGCCTTGCTGATGCACGCAGCCTGCCTGTCACTTGGTTTATTTGCTTGATGTCCGACGCGTTTCAAGGCTGTCCGCCCCTTAATCATGGACCGTGCATAGAAGGAAGCAATCACTCACCATTCGTCACTTTCCAACCTTTTATTGAAAGAAAGACCGCCCAAAGTAGTTCTAACCATTTGTTTTGAAACTTCCCTATGTTTTCTTTGAAAACATTTTTAAGTGTATCATTTGTTGACTTTGCCAAGGCTTATTTGCATTGAGTGACACTACATTTATTTATTACTGTTTGCAATACCTATATCTGCGGAACCCTTCGGGGGATCTTTTTTGTTCTGGTGTCTAAAATCTTATATAAATACAGTCTATTTCTATAAATTGCTGTCAGATTTAAGTGTCTTCTCGATTTCTTCAAATGTTTTGGTGCTGTTTAAATGCTTAACACTTGTTCCTTTGTTCAAACCTTGTGGCTTAGTACCACAGCTACCCAGGGTTGGGTAACTGGTAAGCGCGTCACAGCATAATCAGCCAACCACTGGCACATTAGACATCATTCAACATGGTTACTTTTTGGCATACTCACTTCCACACCTCCTAACATACCACCTCACAGACATGTCTTGTCTCCAGAACACCAACACCTGCTTCGGGAAGAGGTTTGAGCACTCCTTCTCAAAGGGACCATAGAGCCTGTGCCACACCACCTGCAGGGCCCAGGTGTGTATTCCCTTTACTTCCTAATTTCCAAGAAGGACGGGCCCATCAGGCCTATTCTGGGCCTCAATGAGTACATCCTGTCAGATAATTTCACATGGTCACTCTTCGGGATGTCATTCCACTGCATATTTCCACATCCCGATGTATCCAGTGTATCTGCGCTACCTCCGGTTTGTAGAAAGTGACAAACACTATCAGTTCAAGGTGCTGCCATTCGGGGTCACTACCACACCTCAAGTGTTTACAAAATGTCTTGGAGTAGCAGCCGCGCACCTGCAAAGACAGGTCATCCATGTATTTCCATACCTAGACGATAGTCTGATGAAGAGTGCTACGCAGCAGCAGTGTTGTGCATGCACACACGCCACCATAAATCTTTTACACGATCTGGGATTTACCAGCCTGCTGTAAAGTCTCCAACACCTTCAAATCCAACCCATTTTAGGGGCAATTCTCAATGCAGGAATAGGCCAGGCCTGTCCCAGCCCTGCAAGGGTCACGTCCTTCCATGCGTTGTTACCTCTTTTTCAACCAATTCAGTAGGTCACAGTCCAGATGGTCATGCTCCTACTCGGCATGATGGGATCCTGTATCGCTTTAGTTCCCCATGCCAGGTTAAAGATGTGCCCACTGCAAGAATGCTTAATGCATCAATAGTCTCAAGCGGAGGGTCATTGGGACAATCTAATGTTGGTGAACTGCCTCACCTATCAGAACCTGACTATTCAAGACAAGTGGAACCCCAGGCACGGGGGTCTCCACGTCAACATTTCGATGTTGTTAGTCGCTCATCTAGCGCTGAAGGCCTTCCTTACCCCACATCATGGGCAAGGTAGTCCTCATCTAGACAGACAACATGACAGCCATGTACCACCTACAGAAACAAGGAGGCACTTGCACTCCCCTACTTTCTCAGCTAGCCCACACCATCTGGAGGTGGGCTCTCCACAGCAGCATCTGTCTACTGGCGGAGTATTATCAGCTACCATCCAGGACCTTGTCTGCTACCTACAAACCTGTTGTCTAGCCTTGACCTCCATCCGCCTACACTTAGCTGCTATGGCTGCTTATCTACAAAATAGGTAGTGTGTTTTCCTTTTGAGGATTCCAGCCATCAAAGCTTTTATGGAGATACTCAAGAGAGTCCTCCACACCCCCCCCCCCCCCACTCCCCAATCTCAATATTGCCCGTACAAAACTCATGTGTCCCTTACTTGAGCCCTTCTATTCATGCCTCCTAAACTTCCTCTCTTGGAAGGTGCCATGTCTTGTGACTATCCCCTACCTGTCAATGATCTCCAAGCTTTAACATTGGAAGAACCTTTCTTTCAGGTTCATAGGGATAGGGTTTTTTTTCACACTTACTCTAACTTTCTTGCTAAGGTGGTCTCTCCATTCCAACGTAATCAGTCTATAGAACTCAGTTTTCTTTCCCCAGCATAGCTTAGTTGCAGAACGGACCCTTCATACCTTAGATGTTGAGAGCCCCAATGTATTTTGTGGATTTTACAAAACCCATTTGAAAGACTCTTTTTTTTGCTTTTTTGCTTTTTCCGAATCACATAAAGGGACAGTCTTGTCAAAGTCAGACATAACCAGATGGATAGTTAAATGTATCCAGACATATGTAAAAGCTAGGAAGGGGGGGGTTTTGTTTGTTTCCCCCAGAGCCCACTCTACCAGGAAAAGAGGGTCCTCTATGGCTTTCCTAGGAAACACCCCAGTAGCTGACATTTCTAAAGCAGCTACTTGATCTACACCGCACACTTTCACTAAACATTATTGTGTGGACGTAGAAGCACGCCAAAAGCCAAGGTTGGTCAGCATGTACTCTGTCCTCTTTTTCAATCTTCAGCTGCACCCTCAGGCTATCCACCACTTATGGGAGGACTTCTTTACAGTCTATGCACAGCATGTGTATCTACAGCCCCACATGCCTGGAACGGAAAATGTTACTTACCATGTAAGCGGCCTGTAGTGCTGTTGATTCACATTCGCCCACCCTCCTCCCCGGAGGCCTATGGCTTTTGCAGTTATCTTTCTTCTCTTGCATGGTCATCTTTTTTTCTCTCTCCTGTATCACTTTGCTCCAGCTCCATTCTCATCCGCTTTGCAGAAAACAATTGAACAATGAAGCTGATGACCATGCACATTACCAGCAAGAGGTGAAGTCACACTACCTCGTAACTCAATAATTATTGAAAGAAAAACATATCCAGGCCCATCACTAGATGGCAGGAGTATGCACAGCATGTAAATCTACAGCTTTGTCAATTTCAAATGCCTCTACATGTGTAATACATAACATGTATGTAATGCCCCGGCACCAAGATATTAGTCATATGTCTCCCCAACCCGACATGATTTTTCACTCAAATATCGCCTTTAAATATATTTAAGAAATGAAACCATTTTTCTTCAAACATTAGCAGATAAGTTCTGAAAATACACATATTTTGGTCTCGAATACAACCTTTCAATATTGATATACATATATTAATTCAACTAAGCAAAAGCTGTTAGGCTGGGCTACACACAGGAGAGCTAATTACACATACATACCTGGAGAGCTGCTGGTAGCTCGCGAGTTACTCATTAGAGACATCTGGCCTAGCCAAAATAAATACAAAATAAATGTAGTTTAGTGATTGTATGGCAGTGTAACAGAATTTGGTGCCGGGCTCAAAGCCCTTTGATATTTTACTGATACTATGACCATCTTGGATACATGTAATTAATTATGTTTTAATTGCAGGTTTTAATTTGTTTAAGACATTTTTTGAGAATGTTAATCTTTGTGATCATCGGTTAAAACGGCAGGGAACACAGTTGGTAAGTAGACCCCTTTTCTGTTTTTCTTATAATTTTTAACAAAGTAACATGAAAAACCATTAATTGAAGTTTGTTAGATGAATTAAAGTTATAGCTAAGCGTTTTGATAGAAGTGATTCAGTTTTACTCCCTTTTGATACACATTTGTGCTCTTTCTGTAGCCCTTCTTAAGAAATATTATAATCTTCTCAAATCATTCAAGCTGATGGATAGACTAAATGGGATGCCTTGCCCCACCTCTTCTTCATTCCACCCCAGAGCGACTTTAGAAGGAGCACTTTGCAATTCTTATGCAGGAAGCCAACCTTTTGTTGTCCAAAAGAACTATCGAGCAGATGCACTGTTTTGAGACAGGGTGATTATTGTACTCCTGTTAAATCCTTGTTCTGTAGTACGGATGCTTCTTGCAAATTTTTGGTCACCTTTCTTTTCTCAGATCCTGTCTACTCTAAACCACAGAGACTAGATTGTGTCCTTGGACTTACAGTACTCGTGCTTTCATATACCCATCCCTGAGGCATTACCCGTGGTTCAAAGTGAGCCAATCATCTTTTCAATTCACCGTGCTTCCTCCAGCCTTACTTCAGCCCCTTGGATTTTAACTATGATGATGGAGGTGGTTGCTGCCAATCTTAGTAGTTGAATACATAAGTTTCTGTACCTCAACAACTGGCTGCTAAAGGTGGGCCAGTTAGTCGTGGACCACTCTGGATGACTGCCATCAACAAGCCGAAGTCCGACCTTAGCTCCAGGCAAAGACTTCTATTCCGTCGGCTTTCAGGGCCTTTCCCCTGTCACAGAAAGTCTGAGACAATCAAGATTTGTCCTGATATTTCAGGATAAGTCCAATGTCTTGGTGAGGATAGCTCTGCAGCTTCTTGTTCCTCGAGCCATGTGCATCCCCAGTGCCATGTGGCACCTGTGGGCCCTGGAGTGGAACCTCGAATTTCGGTGGGCTCAGCATCAAGGATGCCTCTAGCTCCATCCATATCTTGCAGAAGACAGCTCAGGATCTTCTGAAGCGGAAGGAAATACCAGCTTGACCTGCTGCAGACACATTACCTCCCTCACGAAGAGTTCACAGTGGTGACAGATGCATCACTGGTGAATTTGGAGTGCCATTTGGAATAGATGGAGATATGGAGCTGGGCCTCCACCGGATGCCACTAGCCTCCACTGGAGGCCCAGCTCCATATCAGTCTTCTAGAACTTCTGGTGATATGTATGGCCTTCAAGGCTTTCCTGTGCCACCATCAAAGAGATGTCCTCAAGATCATCACAACCACCATGCGATACTTCAACTAGCAGGGCAAAATATGTTCCTGGATCCTGTTTGAGGAGGTGCAATGCTTCTGGAAGTGGCTAGACTAGAATAGCCAGTTACGTTTGTGGCATATGTAGCTGTAGATAAACATGCCATGCATTCTCCTGCCATTTATCGGCAGGTGTGGATGTGTACAACTTGTTTTTCTTCAAAGCCGTCTTTCGAGTCATGAGGTATAGTGACTCCTCTGACTGTTAATGTGCATTAGCATTGGCTTCATTGTTCAATTGTCTTTTGCTGTTGAGGTCGGGCGTGCATCGCTGGGGCTCTGAGTCGACACCGGGTGGCGTTTGTCATCGGTGCTTTCGAGGCTTCCTCTTCTGTGAACTCGACCTAGTCAGTTTGCATTGTGATTTCTATTGTCTCCGTGGTGGTGGTTCCATCGGATACGCATCTGTCTTCATCGACACCCCGTCCTGCTCTGTGCCCATCCCGGGGCTGTTCCATTGGACTTTGGCCTTGAAAATGCGCACACTGTGATGGAAAAAACACCCTTTCGTTACTGTCCACAGTGCCACTCCAACTACTCGTGGAAAGATCAACTCAGTCTGCAACCTCTGCTTATTGCTGGAGCACGACAAGACCTCCTGCTCTTGCCTTCCGGTCCAAAAAGACCATCCAAAACCGTCCTGATTGTTGGATTGCCTGATGTGCCATGGAACAGGAGCGATCGGATGAACCCTCCTACATCTGTGGAGAGGACATTGAAGGAGAGGCAAATGTCCCAGAGCAAGCGGCCACCTCCAGCCCAAATTTGCCTTTGTACTCAGTGCCAGCAGACCTGCAGCCCACACCGGGCCAGCGTCACAAAACAGACAGTGAGTACAGCTCATCACAGCTCCCACCATTACGTCCCCTACCACCCCTCCAGGGGGGGTGGACGTCGAGCCCACAATCTGGCCACAGCCTTTTGGCTCGCCCATGGCTGGCTCTGCCCTAAGCCTTTTGAGCCAACACAAACTCCATTCCTGGCGCTCAAACAGCCACTCAAACGCTGGCCCTCCTAGGCGTTGACAGCTCCCTCGATGCCCTCTAGATCCTCGGCGCAGGCACCAATGGGTTCTTCAGTGCAAAAACAGTCCTTGAAGCCGAAACAGCCTTCGGCATCCAATCATCAATCCACGGTAGACTCTGATGATCAGAAACTGCCGATTCTAAAGTGTTTCCAGGAGGAGTTTGACACTCTGCAAAAGAGACTGTTTATTCCCCCGCACATGGGGAAAATTACAGCGAAACCACCATCAAGGGTGAAGGAGACTCTTCCTCACAAGAGAAAGTTTACCTTCGAGGGGCAGCTTGCATTGAAGCCGCCTCCACCTCCCAAGCTCAAGAAACCTGAAGATAGAAGCAACAGACTGCTTCCCTCTCAACCTTCTGTGCCTCCTCCTCCTCCTCCTCCTCCACGACCACTTGGGTCTCCACCATCGTCCCCGAAGGGCTCACCACACTCATTCAAAGGGGAGGGGAGTCCTCTGGACCCTTATGATGACCCATATGACCCGACGCACTCAGAAGATCCCAGGGATGATTATGAGGTTGTTCTCCAAGTTGACAGTGGCCCGACCTCAGGCCTTCCCCCTCCAAATGATACCACCACTTAGGAGGTCATTCAGAGGGTGGCCACCTTCCATAAGATAGACCTGTTCACAATTGCAGATTAGGACTTCTTGATAGAAACGCTCTCTTACTCCTAGCGTTCTACACAATGCCTTCACATGCGTAAGGATATGTTAAAGTCCACACTGGATGTGTTTAAGGACCTAATTAAGGCAAGCGTGGTCTTGCTGAGGTTAAATAAATAAATAAAATACTAACCCTCCCCCTCAGACCCACCTTACATAAGTCCGCTCCCACCTGACTCCTTGGTCGTACATATACCGTCTGTAAACGGACAAATGCAGAGGGTACTGGAGATACCCACCACCGAGTTAAGAGAATAAAATGATTGATGTGGCGAAAAGGTTGGCCACACAATCTGCCACCCATAGGCTCATCACTAATTTCGTTACTCTAAATATGACCGAGCCCAGTGGGATGAGATGGGAGACCTGATCCAACACCTCCCTGATCAGTACATCCAACGAGCTCCGGAGATTGTAGCAGAGTGGGAGATCATCTCCAACACAACCATTAGGTGTGCTCTGGATGTGGCTGACACCACCACAAGGAGTATTAACTCCAGCATCCTGATCAGGCATCACTCCTTGGTCTGTGTCTCTGGCTAGAGGTCCAGCAGTATCTGATAAACATGCCCTTTGATGGGGAACACATCTTTGGGCTTAAGTTCATCAGATGCTAGAGAAGAACACGAATACGGATAAGGCAATGTGGGCTCTCAATTCTCCATCACCCTGTGGGTTCTTATGGCGCTCAGTTTTGTGGTGGCACGAAAGCCACCTCTCCGGGGCTTTTACTTCCTACCAGAGGCATCAGCAAGCCTGCCGAGGTTATTCCAGGGGCACCTGTGGGTGGAATAGTTCCAAGGACCGGGGCAGAGACAATGCAGCAATAGGAGCTATCCCAGCCAAGCAATGACTCCCTCTCCCTTCCCTCCTGACTACACAACACCTGTCGGGGATGCCTGCAGGGGTTCCTCACACAATGTCAAAACTTCACCTCAGACCAGTTAGATCTTTCCATTGTAGTTAGGGGTACTGCCTGTAACTCATTGTTCCACCGCCAAACATATCCCCAGCAAAAACTCCCTCTCCATGGAACACCTGTGCCACCAACACACTCTTACTTGAGGGGGCAACCAAACCTGTACCACCACATTAACATGGCAAAGGGGTGAACTCCCTGTACTTTCTAATCCCCAAAAAAGACTGGGTCCTCAAGCCCATACTTTTCCTCAGGTCTCATCAAGTACATCCTGTCAGATCATTTCCACATGATCACGCTCCAGGACGTCATACCCCTGCTGCAGCAAGGCAACTTCATGACTGCCCTCAACTTGAAGGGTACTTATTTCCACATCCCGATTCACCCTTTTCATCGCCTGTGCCTCAAGTTCGTGGTAAGTGGACAGCACTTTCAATTCAAAGATCTGCCTTTCAGGGTAACCACGGCTCCCAGAGTATTTACGAAATGCCTTGCAGTGGTAGCTGGCCATCTCTGAATGAGTGGCTCCCACATCTTCCCATACCTAGATGATTGACTGATAAAAAGTGCAGGCAGACAGCAGTGCTTGGCCCACGCCCAGAACACCGTAGATCTTGATGATCTTGGTTTTGCCATCAACGTTGGAAAGTCCCACCTCGAACCCTGCAGATACAGCCCTTCCTAAGGGCAATTTTAAACTCAGTCCCCATGAAAGCTTATCCCAGCACTGCACGGGTCCAAGCCTTCCAGCTCCTGCAGCTTCTTTTTCGGTCCCATCACCAGTTAACAGTCATAACAGTATTGCACCTGCTCATTATGATGGCCTTCTGCATCGCCATTGTTCTCCGCACTCGATTGCATACGTCAGCTGCAAGAGTGCCTGGCCGCACAATTGTTACAAGTGCAGAGTCTCCAGGAGGGTCTAGGGTTGATTTGGACCAGCACCCATCCCTCTGCAGGGATGGAACAGCAACAACCTGTTGTAGGGCAGGCCCTTTCTAGACCCAGTTCCTTAGGTGACAATCACCCCAGCGCCTCTCTCACGAGTTAGGTGGCGCATTTGCCGGGTATTACTGTTCAGGGCCTGTGGACACTCGTTCAGTAGACCGTCCACATCAACTATCTGGAATTACTGGCAGCCCAAGTGGCTCTGAAAGCTTTCTTCTTCCATGTACATCACAAAACAGTCCTGGTGAAAACGGTCAACACGACTGCCTTGTGTTACCTTCGGAAACAAGGGGGCATACACTCTCGCCAGCTCTCATCATTAGTGCCGATTATTTGGTGTTTGCCAATTCATACAGTACATCTGCTGGCGGTTGTACCTTCCGGGAGCGGACTTTGCAGACCTACTCAGCAAGCTGCAGCATCAAGTCCACAAATGGGGACTCCACCCCCAAGTCCTGCTTCTGTACTTCCAGCGTTGGGGTTTCCCGATGTGTATCTATTAGCAATCGACCTAAATCCCAAATGCCCAAGCTTCGCCTCCAGGTGTTCCCACCCACAGTCCATGGGCAATGCACTATGAATTAACTGGTCAGGGGAATTTGCCTACGCGGTTCTGCCTCTCCCACTTCTACCACATGTGGTCCAGAGGCCACAGCAGTTCTTCCTCACCCTGGGACGCTCCTAAGTAAGTCAGATAACCATGGTTCACAACCCTTATCGAGTTGTCTGTGGTCCCTCACGACAAGCTCCCCAACTAGCCAGATCTTCTTACTCAACACCAGCACACAGTTAGGCACCCTAACCCAAAGCATCACAACCTAGCGATCTCACGTCTGACGTCCTAGAGTTTGGGTATCTAAATTTGCCAGCTGAATGCATGTCCATCCTCAAAGAAGCTTGACGTCCCACTACTCAAGCCTGCTATGCAGCAAAGTGGAAGAGGTTTGTCCACTAATGCATGCCCAAACACATCGATCCCCTCAAGCCAGCAGTGCAAGACGTCATCTGCTACCTGTTTCACTTGCAACACTCAATCCTGGCTTACCCTTCCGTTCATTTACATTTGGCTCCGGTGGCAGCATATCTACAGCATAGGGAACACTCCTAATTGTTCAGGGTCTCTGTCATTAAAGCATTTATGTAAGGACTGAAAAGGGTTATACCCCCTAGGTTACCCCCAACCCCATCCTGGAACCTTAATGTAGTGTTCACTAGGCTCATGGGAGCCGCTTCTTACTTGCATTCTCTATTTTTTGTTTTGAAAAGTACCCTTTTTTGTTGCAATCACTTACTTCAGGTGTGTGAGCGAGAATCATGCTCTTACGATGGAAGCGTGCTTTTTCAATGTTTACACTGCCAGGGTAGTCCTTAGAACTAACTCAAAGTTTCTGCCTAAGGTGGTCTCTCCTTTGTACTTCAGACCAAGTCCCAGTGTTCTTTTCACACCCAGATTGATTAGCAGAGAGCCATTCACACATTAGGTATACTAGGCGTAAAAAGGGCCCTCATGTTCTACATGTATAGGACAAAAGCATTTTGTAAAACTCAAGATTGTTTTTACCTGCACTAAACCAAGCAAAGGCACTCCCATTTCCAAAGTAGGGATAGCTCAATGGTTAGTCAAGTGCATTCAAACTTGCTATGTCAAGGCCAAAAGTCAGCCCCCTGCTCTGCCACAGCCACATTCTACACATACTGAGGCAGCCACGATGCCCTTTCTGGGTAATCTTCCAATAGCTGACATCTGTAAGGCAGCTACCTGGTCCACACCAGACAAGTTTACCAAACACTACTGTGTTGATATCTTAGCACACCAGCTAGCTCTAGTGGTCCAGATTCTATTGTGTACACTTTTTCAATGTCCTGCAACATCTTCTGGCTACGCACCGCTTACGAGAGAACAGCTTTACATTCTATGCAGAACATGTGTATCCACAGATACACATCCCAAACACTGAACTTTTTATCCTGTAAGCTTTTGTTTGTGGCATGTAGTGCTGTAGGTTCACATGTGCCCACTCTCTTCCCGGAAGCCTTCATGTGTTGCAGATGTCCTACATTTATTTTTAAAGCAGTTAAGGCAAATTACACTTTTTCCAAAGTGATCTTGATTTCTATGTAATTCATGCTTATTCTGTTAGTTTTTGTTTGTAAATTGTTGGCTCCAAATGGCTTTCGCATATAGTAGAAAATAAGTGTTTACTTTAATTTGTACAAGCAATGATTTCAAGCAAGTGTAATGCCAGGAAAGTGCTGTGCTATGAAGTCGAATGTTGCATCATGCACACAAGATAAAATGTGACATTTAACATATTTTATCTTCATTCTCTTGAATACAGCATGTAGAAAAAGTTGATTTAATGGGTATGGATTTCATCTGGAAAATTGCAGTTGAATCACCCGACGAAGAGATAGCCAATGAAGCCATTCAGCTGATAATCAACTATAGCTATATTAACCTTAATCCAAGGCTTAAAAAGGTAGAGTTATGACTTACTATGCTCACAGTTTTAAGACCACACTTTTTCGGAGATTATTTTATGTTTGTCTGCCTCACCTCATTTTGATATTATCACTTTTTAGGATTCAGTCTTTTTACACAAGAAGTTCATCGCAGATTGCTACACAAGGCTTGAGGTGAGTGCACTTTAAAATATTTTTTTTAATCTTGTGGCTTGGTTTTGTGTTGCACATGTTTGGTATGCTGTCGGTCCTGTTGTATCAACCAACTAATTTTTTGGGTTCCGGTCTTAAAATAATTTAGTAGATGGTTGCAAATAAGTAGGTCTGGAGGTTCTCCTGGAAGACTGGTGCATTTTTGTACTTTGGTAAATATGAGGCAACATGTATAACGTCACAAACATAACGTAAATAACAAGTATGTTATGTTTCTTTAAGATTGCTAATTAGATTTTTTTTTCTAGGTGACGTAGTTAATGTAACCGAATGAATTACCCCTCTTCACTGATTTGATGTTTTATTAGTTGAAATTTTACTTTCTATAAACCAGAAAACTGTTAACTTGCATTTAGCATCTCAGTTGTTAAATTGATATTTGGTTTCTTAGTCACATTTTAGGGTGTTACATTCACTCTTGCTGTGACAACTATAGTTCCTTAGTGGCATATATTTCGCCTTAGACTTGGCATTCCCTAGTGTTAGCTGGGCTGAATCACTATGGCTTGCTTATCAGTTCTAGATCCTCTGAAGCCATATTCCTTTCCCTAAACCAGAAGTGTAGGCCAGCAAATCTTGTAAAATTGTCCTTAATCAGCTGTGCATCATACCCAGTAGCTTGAGTTAAGGCTCAGGTTAGGGTGGTTAATGGATATTTTAGGTGTATTATTTATGGGTATGGTGGTTACTGACACTTAAGGTCATAGGTGCATTGACATTTTTAAGCATGGGAAGGAGTGGAGGAAGATCCTCACCTGGGTCTGAGTATTAGGTTTGGATATTTGGCAATTATTGTGCAGGGTACCATACATTGGTGAATACTGACCTAAGTATTTTGTGAAGAAGTCTGCAGTCCCTCAGTAGATGCTCCATAGGTACTTTAATCTTCTTTTATGAAGGGCACATTTCTCCCCCATGCTTGCTTATCATAGTTAATGTACTGATATTTTCATCGTCACAGTCCTGGTTTCTGATAGATACGTCTAACTGCCAGACTGGATCTGGAGAACTTTAGCAACACTGCTCCTGTGTGCCGACAGGTGGCTTTGGTCAGCTCTGTGGTGTCTTAGTACTGCCCCAGAAGTGACGAGCAGAGGCACGTTAGTCCCTTTCTTTGCCTTTCATTACAGATCTGTCTATAGTCCCTACTTTTTTGTTGCCTGGACAAATTCCCAAATCTTTCAGACTGTATGGTCAGGAATTATGTCCCTTCCAAAAACTACAGGCCGTGCCGAGACTCCAGAAAGCAGATGCCTTTCATGGACTGCACAAGTTGTGTCTTTGGCGCCTGGGCTGTGGTCAAGACTCGTAAGTTGTATGGCATGTGTTCCCTCACTCACCCAAAGGCGAGGCAGTACCATTAGGTGAAGCTCTCTCAACATCGGTGAACCTAAGAAGAGGAGGTCACAGTCTAAGTAAAGATCTCGCTCCTGCTCAAGGTGGGGTCTTCATCAAAGTCCAAGCACAAACATAAAGGATGATGTGGGGCTCTAGCCCGTCCAGCCACTCTAGCTTGATAGAGAATGTGCAGGGACATCAAAATAAACATTGCACTATTTCAGAGTTTCTGGTTTCTGGTCTGATTGGCTAGCTGGTCCTGACACACCCACAGTTCCCCTCAGGCTGTCACCAACTCTGAAGCCGGTAGCGGCTTTCTAGGAGGCCATTCTGCATATATTTAGTGCAATTTAGTGCCTTTGGGCCCCACAGAGCCGTAGTAGCCTCCCCATCTGTCACCTTCAAACCCTTTATCAGGCCCGAATAAACTCTGGTACAGACTTTCAAACCAGCCCCAAGATCCATGCCAGATCCTGACGCTCTGATGCCCACTCCATTTACACCAGTGAAAGACCTGGTGCCCACACTCCTGTCGGACTCTAAACTGACACTGGCCTAATCTTGACCGTTGATGCGCTACAAGATCATGTAGCCTGGGTACGCCCAGATATGGGTCACATGCACACTGTGCCAGAAGAACCAAGCTATACCCGATGATCAGCCCTAATAAACGTTAAACCAGTCTTTGGTCGCTTCTGTTTCAGCTAAGGGAGGACCTGACTTGCAGTTCAGGATGGACTGCTCATATTGGAGCTGGGTTAAGACTGATTTGCATATGTCCAAACTGAGGTGGCAAGGTATGCAAAATAATCATGGCCTGGGATCCAACACAGAGCAGTTAACAGTGGCTATGATTATATCATTCATTCCATCCATCACCTGTTTTGTATACTTCAGTTTAACACCGCTATCAGCAGACAATCCACTCTTTTTGGCATTGTCTGACCCTATTCAAGAAACAAATATGCCCCCTCCCCCAGGATTTGTGGATGAGCAGGAGGGAGTGATAGTTTACTCCCCCTCACTATGTTGATGATGCACTGTACTTATGAAATGTCAGTGGGTTGCACACATCCCACTGAGACAGATTTTCTCTCCACATGGGCCACCAGCAGAAGAAAGAGCTTTGATTGTAGCAGTGGTCTAGAGCGCTACCAAAGTGCTAGATCTGCAGTCACCCCCAATGGAGACAAACCTCAAATGTTCTAACAAATTCTTCAGCGAGAGCCGATGTTGACAGAGCCCTTACTGCCATTTAATAATGCCCTCACTGATGCCCTGATAGCTACATGGTCCCAGCCTTGCTCTTACCTGCCTGCCTGTCCGATCCAGACTTCCTAACTACTCACCCTTCAGTGGAGAGCATCTTTGTGCAGGCCTTTACTAAAAAGGTCTATCCTAATTCCTTCCCAACAAATCCTGCAGATAGGTAATCCAAAAGGATTGACGCTTTGGCAAGATAATCTTTACATCTGCAAGCCTGTCTCTTAGTTCAGTTAAATGCAATTTGTTTACTGGGTAGGTACATGCATGCTCTCTGGGCAGTGAGATCTAGCCAGGTGGTTGACTTAAAGTATACTAACAAATTAGTCACCAGGGGTGGAACAAAACAGGCATTGTCTTTTCACAATATAGCAGGTTATCTAGGTATTATTTTCAAAAGACATAGCAAAAAGAAACTGGCATTAGAATGGTTTAAAGTGCAAAGTCAGCAAGAAAAATAAAAGCACAAATTTGTTTAGAAGTACGATTCCAGCCTACTGGAATAAGCACGAAAAGTTTTTCCCACATAATCAGAATATAGTAGCTAAAGTACATACAACAATCAGACCTAGTGCAATACAGAAAGTGCAAACATGATTTTAAAGTGTGAAATCTCGAGGCAACTGCAGAAGAGAATCTAACCATACCCATAAATAAATATTCCCTGATGGTTTTATATATTACTATCCCCTGCTGTATATAGCAAGAAATACCACCATAACTGCTCAAATTTATCAGTTTGGTTATCCCTCTTGGCATACATATATTCTAGGTGTCGTATCCTACTCATTTTGGTTTGCCATTTGATGGACATCTAGAGGATTTCCAGCACTATAAAATACGTGATCTAGTAATCGAGGCTCCCATAGAAATAAACCGGTTCAGATCGCGTAAAAGCTTCTTTTTCCATCAATTCCCCAAATAGTGGCTACTAATAAACCAGGCTCCACCCTTTTAGATAGTCTTTAAGATAGAAAAGTGAATGTATCTGGTGCCAAAACAAATACAGGGTGGTACACGTAAAATAACATGTGACCAATCTCCCTGCACCATTATGGTACATCTAAAGCAGTTATTGGAGACATTCGGAAAGCATTTATTTCAAAATTGGGGGTATAATAATTAGCCCATTTAGCAAAAAAATAATCAGTTTAAAATTGGCTGCCCTAAACAATTTATGCCCAAGATAGAAATGTCCGCCCACTGATTTTGAAAAATAACACATCCAGTGACTGATGCAACTTTGAGATGCTTTGGGATGTACAACTGCTGAAGTTGCAGACACAACATTTTGGACCAATCCCAACCAAATCCCATCTCCAATCATCTTATGCTTATAAACATTTTTACAAAAAGATTCATAGTAGGTGGATCAAAGTCAGGATTAACATTCCGCAGACAGGGGGCGTGGCCTGAGACGTCAAGATGGCGGTCGTACTCTGAGTGCTCCGGACCCCATCTGTCATCAGCCTTGCATTTGCCGCCGATAGCTGCTATCAATCGTACCTTTCCGCTGCAGGAGATCCGCTGCACTCCCTAGCTGCATCCTGGGTCGTTTCTGAGCGGGAATGGCCAACTCCATCTGTGGCCCAATGGTGTGACCGGAGTGCGGACCGGGGAGGAACAGCACTGACCACAGGGCGGACCCGGCCGTCTGCGGTGCACACCGGAGAGCGGAGCCCTTGATCGGCTGCTGGCCCGGTACACTGCCCCCAGAGGAGGACCGGCTCATCGGCATCATCCTGTGGTGAGTCGCTGCTGGCGGGGGACGTGACCGGGCCTGCCTCTGTGCTCGCGGCCTGCTCTGTCCTGTGGGCCCTAGGCCTTGGAGTGGTGGGCCTGGCCAGCAGGGCGGGCTGCAGAGACTAGGCGGCAACAAACTAGGGCGAACGAGCCCGGAGGCCTTGGGTTGCCGCTGGGCGCCGGACCTGCCTGTAACCGGGACCTTCCAGCGGGTGTGCGGTCCTGCTGGGGATGCAGCCTTCTGTTCCCGGGTTTTGCTTGCTGCCGCTGCCCTACGGGCCGACCCCCTAACTGTGATTCACGAGCGAAGAGGAGCTTCCGATCTGGCTGAGGCGCGGGGGCGGACTGCCCCTCTCCAGCCCGATCTCGCTCCAATCGGCGCCATGCCCCCAGCCGGGAGGGCCTGAAGTTGGGGTGGGACCAGCCTCCTGTCGTCGCCATTCTGGTGGAAGCGCCCTTGTCCCCCGGCGGTGGGGGTGCGACCATCATATCGGGAGGCGGGGTGAAGAGGCGACCTGCTGCCCCTCCTCTCAGCCAACCTCCTAATCCTCCCCTTGGGGGCCTGGGCCTGCTTCCTGGGCTGCCTGAGGTCCCACGAGGCGCCTCCCTCTGCCACAATTGACTAGATTGTCCTGCGCCGTGCCCGCAGCCAGGAAGGCCTGAGGTGAGGGTGAGACCGGCCTCCTGGCGTTGCCTTACTGGTGGAGGTGCCCTTGTTCTCCCGGCAGTGGGGGTGTGCCCATCATATCGGGTGGCGGGGCGAAGAGCTGAAGTGCCCCCCGCTCCCCTCTCCGCCAACCTCCTACAGGGGTGTGGAATTTATTAAAATATCTACTTGTCCATGTGGTAGGTTGCTTCATAAATCTACTTGTCCTGTAACAAAATCCACTTGTCCCTTTGGTGCCATGCAGTGCGGCGACAAATTATTGCAGCAATCTCATTATATAAGAGCTCTTATATAGCCTCTCTGATTATGCCAGGCCTCATACCATAGTGATGTTTGAATACTAGCAATCCCTTTATGTTTCCGCAGAACTACATACTGGGACTGAAGGTATTGGTAAGCAATAGTTCCAGGGTTGTAATGCTCTTTGGAATGTGAGCAAACCTACTAACTTGCATGTTTTAAGGGTTTTCAACAACTCTTCTGTAATCTTTTCCCATACTGAGAAATTTTGGAAATTTACTCTTAACAATGGCAGACGTAGACCTTCTTCCAGAGTTGGGGAAAAAGTGGTTGGAGGGAAAATATACTTGCAAACACTCATGTTTTTTCATGCGCAAACCTACACATGTATATTTGCTCATACTAAAATGCAGCTCACAAATATTTTCTAGGAGTAGAATTTCTTGCTCTACTTATGTAAATTCATGCGAATTCACGAAAGCCATATAACTGCCCTTATGCAAGGACATATACCAAGGGTGCACTTTTGAGACTTTGGACCCTAAATTGGTCTGGCGTTAACCATGACCTTTTGTGTTTATTAAATCTCATTCTCTCTCTCTCTCTCTCTCTCTCTCTTTCTATCTCTCTCTCTCTCTCTCTCTCTCTCTTTCTCTCTCTCTCTCTCTCTCTATCTTTCTCTCTCTCGCTCTCGCTCTCGCTCTCGCTCTCTTTCTCTCTCTTTCTCTCTCTTTCTTTCTCTCACTCTCTCACTCTCTCACTCTCTCACTCTCTCTCTCTCTCACTCTCTCTCTCTCACTGTGAGTGTCGGCATTCTGCTCTTTCACAAGGAGTATATCGGCACACAAAGTAGTTTTGTTCAGTGCTAATAACTAATGTGGCAGTGTGTGCTTATTTGAGACCAAAAACAATGTTTGCTTTTGCTAATGTTTGTTATAATGGTGAGGGCCCTGCAGCTCTCACATCAATAAGGTTTTACAAAAACCATGCCAAAACAAGTCACGCATTGCCAAAACTAAAAGGCTGACCACCAATTTCAGACCTACTGGCTTTGCCAATGCTTGTTTATTTTTATGATTCCCATCATCTTATTAAAACTGATTACACTGATTTTCCAATATGAATATTTTTGGGAATTACTAGCATGCATCCACACATTTTAATAAATGATGCTGCAAAGAAATGGTACCTGAAGTTTTACAGTAGTTTAAAAAAATATTTTCCTACTTTCATTTTTTTAGGAAAATTTTATAGTGAAAGCAAAGAATCAATCATGCTTTCAAGCTTCTGCAAATATTTGCCTCTAATCAGAGCATTCTGGGAGCATTATGCATTGCTAAACTTTGAAACCGTGTGTTAACTTTTTTATACTGGGACCACTGTCAGTATTGCAGTCAGAACTTACATTTACTGAGAGCACTCACCCTAATAATAAAGGCTTTCAATTAATGAACCATAAATTGAAGTTTGAACAGCATTAACATATGCACACAAATATTAACTTAACTTCAGGCAGTTCTCTTCCCTGATCCTTAATGTGGTTCTGCAAATTGGCAGCCACAAGGTTTGGGCTCTAGGGGGTTGGGCCTACTTGTCCCAAGGACAAAATACACATTAAAACTGGTTGCCCTTGACCCCAAACAATATTTCCTGGGCGTCGGGCTATAGAAATTCCACACCCCTGCTCCTAATCCTCCCCTTGGGGGCCAGGGCCTGCTTCCTGGGCTGCCTGAGGTCCCACGAGGTGCCTCCCTCTGCCACAATTGACTGGATTGTCCTGCGCCGTGCCCGCGGCGAGGAGGGCCTGAGGTGAGGGTGAGACCGGCCTCCTGGGGTTGCCATACTGGTGGAGGCACCCTTGTTCTCCCGGCGGTGGGGGTGCGGCCATCATATCGGGTGGCGGGGTGCCCCCCGACCCCCCCCCCCTCTTCGCCAACCTCCTAATCCTCCCCTTGTGGGCCTGGGCCTGCTTCCCGGATGGCTTTAGGTCCCGTGAGATGCCTCCCTCTGCCACAGCTGGCTGGAATGTCCTGGGCCTGCTTCTGCGGGTCGCTGCGGCCCTTCCTCTGGCATGAAGCTTGGGCCTGGGGCCCTCATGTGAATCCCTACTCCCCTTAACACTGTGTTCGAGGCATATGAGCTGCAGATCACACACTGAGGATAAGATCGCCATCTGGTGTTGGGCTCGGATGATTGCAGGTTGTTGTTGTCTTCGGAAGAAGCCTTTGGTCACGAGGTTGGTGACTCCTCCCCTGGACAACAGTGCGCATGGGCATCCACTCCATCGGCAGATTGTTTTTTTCCGCCATTGGGTTCGGATGAACTTTTTTCCGCTCCAGCAGAAAACTTCCAGCAATCGATTTAACTCTTTAATCTTCATTCCATCGACGTCGACATCAACTCGGACCGGTTCCGGAAGCGGCTGATGGACAGGACACCCTTCAAAAAATGCCCCCAGTGTGGAGCGAAGTTCCCCCACAGTGACCACCACGAGGTTTGCAACCTCTGCCTGTCGCCGGAACACAACGAGTCCACCTGTCCAGCTTGTTCCGCTTTCCGTTCGAAGAAGACCCTCCGGGACCGAAGAGCTCGACGCCATATTATGGCCAAACCAGCTCCAGAACCGGAGGACATCTTTGCTCAAGATGTTCCCGAAGACGACACCGAAGATCTCGAGATCGTGTCCGAGGCCGACGATTCCGATGACCTCATCACTCCAGGGCAGCGTGTGAGTACCACCCCCCCTGCCCCTGCCCCATCCAAAAAAGCATTGGTCAAGACTCCGCCAGCTGGGCCCAGTCGCGACCGGAAATCCTCTTCAGAAGCCCCGCCCTCGGGCCCGGCTCCGAAGACATCTAAGCCTGTGGGTGGCTCGGGCTCGAGCAAACCTCACCTGATTGTGCCTTTAACACCCTCGGCACCCAAAATCCCACTGTCGGCACCGAAACAGGCTCCAAGACCGAAATCTCCTTCGGCACAGAAACGTTCCTCGGCACCGAAGTCTCCACCGGCACCGAGACGTTCTTCAACATCGATGCCTGAAAGTCCATCGGCACCGAAAACTCAGTCGGCACCGAAAACTCAGTCGGCACCGAAAACTCAGTCGGCACCGAAAACTCAGTCGGCACCGAAAACTCAGTCGGCACCGAAAACTCAGTCGGCACCGAAAACTCAGTCGGCACCGAAAACTCAGTCGGCACCGAAAACTCAGTCGGCACCGAAAACTCAGTCGGCACCGAAAACTCAGTCGGCACCGAAAACTCAGTCGGCACCGAAAACTCAGTCGGCACCGAAAACTCAGTCGGCACCGAAAACTCAGTCGGCACCGAAAACTCAGTCGGCACCGAAAACTCAGTCGGCACCGAAAACTCAGTCGGCACCGAAAACTCAGTCGGCACCGAAAACTCAGTCGGCACCGAAAACTCAGTCGGCACCGAAAACTCAGTCGGCACCGAAAACTCAGTCGGCACCGAAAACTCAGTCGGCACCGAAAACTCAGTCGGCACCGAAAACTCAGTCGGCACCGAAAACTCAGTCGGCACCGAAAACTCAGTCGGCACCGAAAACTCAGTCGGCACCGAAAACTCAGTCGGCACCGAAAACTCAGTCGGCACCGAAAACTCAGTCGGCACCGAAAACTCAGTCGGCACCGAAAACTCAGTCGGCACCGAAAACTCAGTCGGCACCGAAAACTCAGTCGGCACCGAAAACTCAGTCGGCACCGAAAACTCAGTCGGCACCGAAAACTCAGTCGGCACCGAAAACTCAGTCGGCACCGAAAACTCAGTCGGCACCGAAAACTCAGTCGGCACCGAAAACTCAGTCGGCACCGAAAACTCAGTCGGCACCGAAAACTCAGTCGGCACCGAAAACTCAGTCGGCACCGAAAACTCAGTCGGCACCGAAAACTCAGTCGGCACCGAAAACTCAGTCGGCACCGAAAACTCAGTCGGCACCGAAAACTCAGTCGGCACCGAAAACTCAGTCGGCACCGAAAACTCAGTCGGCACCGAAAACTCAGTCGGCACCGAAAACTCAGTCGGCACCGAAAACTCAGTCGGCACCGAAAACTCAGTCGGCACCGAAAACTCAGTCGGCTCCGAAAAAATCATCGGCGCCGAAAACTGCGTCCCCGCCGAAAAAAGCTCATAAAGACCCGAAGCGGACATCACAGACACCACCTTCGGAGCCAGATGAACTTTTTCGACCAGATCCTACTCAGAAGCGGATCTACATCAATCCTAACACGGGACATGTGACTGCCATCCCATATAAAAAGCGGAAGCTGGACACTACACCTCCCCCAGCTCCCATACGGAAAAAGGACTGTGCTACTTCACCACTTCGTCCTTCCTCTCCTGTTTTACCTCCTAACCCGTCCCCCCCTCCTCCTCCTGATTCTCCTTTACCTTTACCATCTCCCTATCATTCACCTCCTCCACAGGATGATAATGATGACTTAGGGGGAGGGGCGGACCCTGATTTATTTAATGATCCTGTTGATCCAAACGACCCTTTTACGTTCCCAGACCCAGCACCCATGGATGACTGGTCTTATCCTATACCTGACATGCCTGACCCCACTACCTACCCCTCCAAGCCCTCCCCTCCTGATGACCACCTAGGGTTCGGCCAACTTATAAATAGGGCAGCAACATTCCATGGCGTTACAATGCACACAGACGCCCTTGAAGAGGACTTTCTCCTTGATACCTTTGAGCAGTCACAAAAGACTGTTCACATACTGCCCATGATCAAAGGGGTTATAAAGCATGCTACTGAAGTCTTTAAGGACCCTGTTCGAGCTAGGGTTCTCAACCCACGCATCGAAAAAAAGTACCGACCAGCCCCGCAAGACCCTGCATACATTAAGGCCCAGCTCCCTTTAGACTCCCTAGTCGTATCAAATGCCAGGAAGCGCGCTAACTCACAGACAACTGGAGAAACGCCTCCCCCAGACAAAGAGTCTAAGCTTTTAGAAGCCTCGGGCAAACGGGTCGCCGCGCAGGCGGCTAACCATTGGCGTATTGCGAATACCCAGGCCCTGTTAGCCAGGTATGATAGAGCGCATTATGACCAACTTGAGGACCTTATGCAACATCTGCCTGAACCTTTTAAGTCCCAGGCCTCTGACCTCATCCAAGAAGGCAAATTAATATCTAATGCCTCCATTAAATGCGCCTTAGATGCAGCAGACACTGCTTCTAGAGCGGTCAATACTAGCGTCTTACTCAGACGACATGCCTGGCTCCGTATTTCCGGTTTTAAACCGGAGGTTCAAACCGCAATTCTAGCTCAACCTTTCAACCAAGAGCAGCTATTTGGCCCTGCAGTGGATACTGCATTAGAAAAAATGAAAAAGGATAATGAAACTGCCAAGTCTATGGGAGCACTGCAGTCTCATCAAAACCGGGGTTCCTTTCGTCGCTCCTTTTATAGAGGAGGCTCCAAAAACACATCAACTGAGACCATGTCCACCTTTAAAAATTCTGGACAAACATCCCCTAACAGAGGTTATTTCCGGGGAGGTTATAGGGGAAACAATAACAAAGGTCGAGGGCGGGGCAACAACAACAACACCCGCACCTCACCAGCCACCAAACAGTGACTTGCCACCACTCCCCCCAGACCATTCCACTCCGGTCGGGGGGCGACTCCAACAATTCCTGCCTGTCTGGACTTCCATCACCACAGACAGGTGGGTAAGACAAATTATCCAGTCTGGCTACTGCCTCGAACTCATACAATCCCCCCCAAACATACCGCCCAAACAACGTCCAATGTCCTCGCATCATCTCTCTCTCCTCAAACAAGAAGTTCAATCCCTGTTACAAAAACATGCGATAGAACCAGTCCCCCTTCAACATCAGGGAAAAGGGGTATATTCTCTATACTTCCTCATTCCCAAAAAGGACAAAACACTAAGGCCCATACTGGATCTCAGACTACTAAACCAGTATATACATTCGGATCATTTTCACATGACCACTCTCCAACAAGTCCTCCCACTTTTACAACAGGGAGACTTCCTCGCCACATTGGACCTCAAGGACGCATACTTTCACATCCCTATGCATCCCGCTCACAGAAAATATCTACGATTTGTGGTAGATGGGCAACACTATCAATTTACAGTTCTCCCATTCGGAGTAACAACAGCACCCAGAGTGTTCACCAAGTGCCTAGCAGTCGTGGCAGCGCATCTCAGAAGACAACAGATCCATGTCTTCCCCTATCTGGACGATTGGCTCATAAAAGCCAATACATACCAAAAATGCGTTCTCCACACTCATCGCACGATTCAAACACTCCACGATTTGGGATTCACTATCAACTACCCCAAATCCCACCTACAACCTTCCCACTTGCATCAGTATCTAGGAGCAACCATAGATACATCCAAAGCCATTGCCTATCCCAGCACAGCCAGGATAGCCAGTATACAAAATCTCATCTCTCAATTTCAAACTCATCCATCTCTTCCAGCAAGAGTGTTCATGCAGCTCCTAGGCATGATGGCGTCATGCATCTCCATAGTCCCACACGCACGACTTCAAATGCGTCCCTTACAGGAATGCTTAGCACAACAGTGGAACCAAGCTCACGGACAACTTACCGATCTGGTGTTGGTGGACAGTCGCTCACTTCGATCACTGAAATGGTGGAACACCATCAACCTGTCCAAAGGGAGACCGTTCTTAGAGCCTCTTCCACAAGTTGTGCTAACTACAGACGCATCTCTCACGGGGTGGGGAGCCCACCTCCTTCACCATACCACTCAGGGCAGATGGACCAGCCAACAAAAACTGCTCCACATCAACCACCTGGAACTCTTAGCAGTGTTCCTAGCACTAAAATCCTTTCAAATTCACCTAAAGAACAAAACTGTCCTCATACGCACAGACAACATGACGACAATGTATTATATACAGAAACAGGGAGGGACACACTCTCTCCAACTGTCCCAACTGGCACAGCAAATCTGGAGATGGGCAATTCCCCAAAACATCTACCTGTTAGCAGAACATCTCCCAGGGATCCACAATCAAGTGGCCGACCTCCTAAGTCGCCACACACAACAGATCCACGAATGGGAACTACACCCCAAGGTTCTACTCCCCTTCTTCCAAAAGTGGGGACAACCAGACATAGACCTGTTCGCCACTCCCGAAAACACAAAATGCCCAACCTTCGCCGCCAGGTTTCCACACCCACAGTCGAAGGGCAATGCCCTATGGATGAACTGGTCAGGCAGATTTGCGTACGCCTTTCCGCCTCTCCCACTGGTTCCATTTGTGGTACGCAAACTGAAACAACAGTCACTAACACTAATACTAGTGGCTCCCACTTGGGCACGTCAACCGTGGTTCACCACACTTCTGGAACTATCTTTAGTTCCACATCAAAAGCTACGCCTCTCCCCGGATCTATTAACCCAGAACCATGGAGAAATCAGACACCCAGATCCTCAAACACTGAACCTAGCGATCTGGCTCCTGAGGTCCTAGAGTTCGGTTACCTCAATCTCCCTCCAGACTGTATGAATATCATAAAGGAAGCCAGACGACCTACTACTAGAGCGTGTTATGCCGCTAAATGGAAACGATTTGCGCTAATAATGACATACATCCATTGGATGCTTCCATCCAAAACATCATTTGCTATCTACTACACTTGCAAAGATGCAATCTAGCGTATTCCTCTATACGTTTACACCTAGCAGCCTTGGCAGCCTACTTGCAAAATAGACAACACCTGTCCCTTTTTAAGGTACCAGCCATCAAAGCGTTTATGGAAGGTCTCAAAAGAATTCTTCCCCCAAGATTGCCACCTGCACCAGTGTGGAATCTCAATGTGGTTCTAACAAGACTCATGGGTCCCCCATTTGAACCTATGCACAAATGTGAATTGCAATTCCTAACATGGAAGGTAGCCTTCCTTATCGCAATCACTTCCCTGCGCAGAGTAAGTGAAATACAAGCCCTTACACTTGAGGAACCTTTCTTACAACTACACCGTAACAAAGTGGTTCTTAGGACAAACCCTAAATTTCTTCCAAAAGTGATTTCCCCTTTCCACCTTAACCAATCAGTAGAACTACCGGTCTTCTTCCCAAATCCAGACTCGGTAGCTGAAAGGGCCCTACATACCTTAGATGTTAAAAGAGCCTTGCTTTATTACATCGACAGGACAAAACCTTTTCGAAAGACAAAACAACTCTTTGTTGCTTTCGCGCCACCACACAAAGGCAACCCGATCTCCAAATCAGGAATAGCCCGGTGGATAGTTAAATGCATCCAAATATGCTACCTCAAGGCTAAACGTACACTTACAGTTCCCCCTAGGGCGCACTCCACGCGTAAAATAGGGGCTTCTATGGCCTTCTTAGGCAATATTCCCTTAGAAGACATTTGCAAGGCAGCCACATGGTCTACCACGCATACCTTCACTAAACACTATTGTGTTGACGTGCAGGCCAAACAACAGGCCTCCGTGGGCCAGGCTGTCCTAAAAACTTTATTTCAAGCTGCTGCAACGGATACAGGCGACCACCGCTAAGGGGAGCACTGCTGTATAATCTATCCTCAGTGTGTGATCTGCAGCTCATATGCCTCGAACGGAATATGCTACTTACCAGTATGCATCTGTTCTTGGCATGTAGAGCTGCAGAGTCACACACGCCCGCCCGCCTCCCCGGGACCTGTATCTGTTCCAGCATCCGTCTTACTTAGACACTACACATGGACATCCTTTCTTTCTTTTCTATATACTCCATCTTTTCCCATCATGGCGAAAAACAATCTGCCGATGGAGTGGATGCCCGTGCGCACTGTTGTCCAGGGGAGGAGTCACCAACCTCGTGACCAAAGGCTTCTTCCGAAGACAACAACAACCTGCAATCATCCGAGCCCAACACCAGATGGCGATCTTATCCTCAGTGTGTGACTCTGCAGCTCTACATGCCAAGAACAGATGCATACTGGTAAGTAGCATATTCCCTCCTCTGGCGAGTGGGGCCGGGGGTGGGGTCCGGCCACCGCGTCGGGTGGCGATGCAGTGGTGAAGCATTAGTGCCCCCACCCCCCTTCTTTTCATCCTTGCCTGGGGCCGTGCTGGGGGACGGCTGGTTCGGTGGATGTCCGGACCAACCTGATCGCCCCCTCTGCGGTGGTGGGCGCCCGGGCCTGAGCGGTGACCGGGGTCGTTGGACCCCCTCTTCCCCTCCCCCAGCGGGCCTGGTGATCATACCTGCCTACATTGGACTGTCCAACCCCTGGCGACGATGGGCAGGACCCGCGCCCCACAGACCCCGGTTCCTCCACTCAAACAAAAATGGACTAGTTCACCACGGCGGACCGAGATCCAGGCGGGGAGCGCCTGCAGCGCCGGGGATCACAGGGGGCGATCTCTCCACCATTCTTCAGGCGATCAACACGTCGCAGGCCTCTGTGGAAGGCAAGATTGGCGAGGTGAGAGTAGATGTCTCTCATCCGCCAAGACCAACGCAACGGTACGCATCGCGGAGGCGGAATCCCGTATTTCCACCGCAGAAGATGACATTGGCCAGCTTAAGATCCAGGTGGTCCTCTCCACCGAAGGGCAGAAGTTGCAGAAAATAGATCACGGAGGAACAACCTCGGCCTTATTGGCTTTCCCGAAGGAGTGGAGCAAGGACACGCCAACACGTTCGTAGAGACCTGGGTGCACTCATGGATCCCTAAGGAGAGCCTTTCACCCTGGTTTGCAATTGAATGGGCCCACCGCTTCTTGGCTCCCAAACCACCACCTGGAGCTCCTGCCCGTCCCATAATCCTTAGGGTCTTTAATTTACGAGACAGGGACGCTATCCTTCGGGCTGCCAGGACGCAGGGCCCCCTGCAATTCCAAAACAATAAAATCATGGTCTTCCCGGATTACTCCCAGGGGGTGCAGTCCCAACAGAAGCTCAGCTCCATGGGTCTCTGCTATGACCTCCTCTTCCCGGCCCGGCTCAAGGTTATCTTCCAGGACAAGACATTTTTCTTCGATACTCCCCAGGCGGCCTGGACCTGGCTCATAGAGGACCGACCCCTTCTGACGGCAGGGCCCCCCGCAGCCTCACCGAACCTTGCCTAAGCCCCAGCGACGCCGGACCAGGTCCCACAAGAAAAACGACCGTCGGAGGGCGGACTCTCGATCGCCGCGTGCGTCTTCTCTGCACCCTCCTTCCCACACTCCAACTGTGAAGTCCACCTCCCCCAGCCCGACTAATTCACTGATCGACCTGAGTGATATTCCCGGGCCCTCCGAGACCCTGCGACATGCCGTGTCTCACTCCGACCTGTCCCGGAGCCCCGAGATTCGTAGACCCGGTGACGATGGAAACGCTTGAGGGGGCCATGCCCTAGGAACTTTTTCTCGCCTCCCGGCAGCATCTACAGGGTTCCAGGTCTCGAACATTCTGCATCATGGGGGCTTTGCCTTAATGTTGCCCTGCCCTGGTGCCTTACGTTCCACCTTGACTCAGGACTTGCTTACCGTACCGAATGCATAGTTGTCCCGACTGTAATGGCAACTGTTGACGAATCTTTATCCGGATACATGGAGGGGGGTCCATCTCTGCCATGCTCCTGTTTTTCTAACCGTTTTAGCTTAGCATTTAGCCTCACTGTGGGGTTGTTGGTTTGGTTTGTTTCTCTTTTCAGGGCGACAGATGCTTCCTCTAAAGAATTATAGTGTGGGGGAAGTTGGAGGGTTGGGGGGTCGGGGAGGGCGAGAAGACCGTTGTCTTCCACCAGTTGGTTGTTTTTGGCCACCTACGTGCCGCTGTCCCCAGCTTTATTCGGTAGCTACACACACACCTATTCGCCTTTGGCGCTGACACGAGACTCACCGGACCACACACCTTTTACTCCACGACTCGGACCCTGCCACGTCGATTCCCATGGGACCCGAGCCTCTTCGCGCTTGCACCTGCACATCCACACACCGCTCACCTCGATGACGTCCACCTTCAATAGGGCCCTCCACATCCTCTCCTGGAATGTTAACGGCCTAATTGACCGTTTTAAGCGTACTGCTGTCCTTCGTAGCGCCCACTGCCATGCGTCTGACATCTTGTTTCTGCAAGAAACACACCTACTGGGCTCACACTGCACCTTCCTTGCTAGATACAGGTTTGACAGGGTCTGGCACTCTGGTTTTACACGGGGTTCCCGGGGGGTTGCCATACTACTGCGGCGAGGACTTCCCTTTACCCTGGCCCACGCCGAGACGGACACCCATGGTCGCTATTTGGCCCTGATGGGTACAATCGAGGGGCAACTCCTTAATCTCTTGTGTACATACATTCCCCCCACCACTATGGCCTCTGCCAGCTCACATCGATAATCTCTGCCTTCCCACCGGGTCTGACGGTAGTTGGGGGCGACTTTAACGCTGTCCTACAACCTTCGCATGACACAACAGGTACTCCTTCGGCTTCCCGCTTAGCCTTTGCAAAACGCCTATCTGATTGGTCCTCTGCCCTGGGTCTCTGCGATGCTTGGAGGTTGTGGAACCCCTGTAAGGAACTGTAGTGAAGATTGCTATCTAGATACGTACAATGCTAAGTTAGCACAACCGCGTTAGATGTTAGAAAGCCATCTTGCCGCTTTTGCTGCTTTTGCACACGACACTGTAGTCACATGTTATTAAGTGAGAAATGCTTACTCGACTTTGCTTCACATGAGAACTGTCTGTTGTTCACATCGCTAACAGTGAGCAGCGACCTTGGTCTGTACATTGTGTAAAGAAACAGTCTGGGTCGCTAGACGGTGCTTGCTGTTGGGTTCAGGTTGATCGGCCCACTATTTAGCCATAACACGCACGCAGCTGCAAATACCTGAAAGTCTGGTGCTTATAATATTGCAGTGTTGCATGTTTTTCATGACATTCGGAAGAGCTTTCCCAGGAGAGAGTCTAGCTGATCCTGTGATGTGATCCCACTAAGCTGATCTTTACGGTATGGGGTTCCCCATTCAAGCCTAGAGACCTTTTATTAGTCTAATAATAATAATTTTAGTTTACTAGCGAAAGGAAGGTGGCTGAGATCCACTGTCATTTTATTATGATTACTCCTTTCATCCTCTATGGTATTGTAACTATGCTGATGGTGTTGATCTTAATCATTTGTCTGCTTATGTTAGGACACGAGGTTTATAAAATAAACTCTAAGCTTTACCGTGTATATGTTTATTCTGTTGTGGACTGATATGAGAATAATTACGAACAGGTATTTCTGATTCCCACCATTCCTGAGAATACCCTAAGTCGCTTATTCTGGGTTGTCTATACATTGGGACCGCCAAGAAAAAACTCGGATAACGAATTGGACTCTGATGCTGGTCGGATAAGGGGTTCTGGGTTCTGAGGTGAGTTTTTGGTACACCACAATTCACTGAGGTCCTGGTTTCCTGTGCATAGTTCTGTGCATAAGCAGAATCCCTGCAACAGAACAATACACCCATACTTTGGCAGCTCACCACACCCACGCCCGTATTGACCTGTTCCTACTGCCTGCCACGGATTGCCAACTATTGTCCGGGGTCAATGTATTACCTAGGGGTATCTCCGATCACTCCCCTGTCTCCCTCCGCCTGGGGACCTCCTCTCACAGCACCCGCACGGCATGGCGGATGAACGTGTGGTTCCTGCAAGACGCCGACTTTGTTGCATCTCTCGGGCGGGAAATGGAGCTCTATTTCTCTACCAACACGGGTTCAGTCTCCTCACCGGGAACATTGTGGGAGGCCGGCAAGGCCGTATTACGGGGCGTGGCTAGAGGTCTGGTCCATGCGAAGCGTGTGGAGCAGTCAGCCCGGCTCGCGCAGCTGGAGGCCCAGTTGGTGCAGCTGGAGGGAGCCCAAGCTACCAGCGACAGTGAGGACTCCGCTCGGCAGCTCTGCAAAGAGATATGCCAGAGCTCGCTAGAGTCTGCTAAAATGCTATGGGGCTCCTCGGTGGCGCACGTGTATGGCTGGGGCGATAAAAATGGCAAACTGCTTCACAATTTAGTGTCCTATCCCAGAGCCAACCGTATTATCCCGGAGATCCCGGCCGAGACCGGGGCTCGCCATGCCATCGCTCAAACCTTCGCTAGTTTTTATGCGACCCTGTATGCGACCTGACCTCCACGAACCTCCTTGGCGGACTTGCTGGCCCAGGCGGCAACTCACCTGCCCTGCCTCTCCCAGACGGCCTCAGAGGCACTTGACCTCCCCTTCACCCCGGAGGAGATACACGGGGCCATCTTGCTGTTGCACTCCGGCAAGACGCCCGTGCCCGAAGGCTACCCCCAAGAATACTATGCGACTTTTCGCGACACACTGGTTCCCCACTTAATGGCCCTGTTTAAACACGTAGTGGACGAGGGATCTTTCCCGCCAGAGACAGACGTGGCCACTATTGTAGTCATCCCGAAGACACAGCCGCCTTCCCTTGACTGTGCGGATTACCGCCCTATTTCCCTCATCAATACGGAAGTTAAACTCTTCGCCACTGTGCTGGCCCAATGGCTCCGTCCCCATCTGCACGACCTGGTTCACCCAGACCAGTGCGGTTTTATGCCAGCCCGAGGTACCAGGCATTGCATACGCCGCCTCCACCTCGCCCTTGCACAGCGCCATCACCTTACCCAGTACCTGGCATTGCTTTTTATAGACTTCGAAAAAGCATTTGATGCGGTGAACTGGTGTTATCTCGAGGAGGTGTTGGAGAGGATGGGTTTCGGCTCCCCCTTCCGGCGTCTCATCCGGGTCCTCTGCTCTAATCCCCGGGCACGGGTCCTCATTAATGGTGTGCTGTCGAGACGTTACCCATCCAGAGGGGCACTCACCAGGGCTGCCCACTCGCTGCTTCTATTCGCTTTGGCGATCGAGCCCCTGGCCTCCCTCATTCGTCAGGATTCCTCATTCGGGGCTGGGCCTGGGACCCGAGTCACACCGACAAGATAGTCCTGTACGCCGATGACGTCCTTTTGCTCTTGTCAGACCCAGAGAACTCTGGACTGCGATGCTTGGCCGCTCTTTCAGCATTTGAACGGGTCTCTGACCTCAGGCTCAACCCGGCAAAGTCCACGCTGGTTCCCCTGCACCCTTCCCGGGCGTGCTTCGACTGGCAAACGACTATTGCCCTACGCAGGCAATCGTTCAAGTACTTGGGTGTGTGGTTCGCCCTCCTCCCAGAGCTTGAGTGGGCCCTGAACATCACGCCCTTGGTCGCCAGAGCCAAGGCGGACCTTAGGAAATGGCAATCCCTCCCTCTCAACCCCCTAGACCAGAGTGCCCTCTTCAAAATGATGGTTCTTCCCCGTTTCCTGTACATCATACAAAATACCACCACCCATCTCCCAGGTAGTTGGTTTCGGGGAATAGACGGCGTCTTCCCTCGGTTTCTATGGGGAGGCGGGAGGTTGCGAATGTCCCTAGCACATTGTCGTATTCCTCACTCCGGGGGCCTGCGGGTCACTAATCTCCACCTCTACTACTTGGCCACACGGCTAATCATGATCCACGACTGGTTTGCGGGCGGCTGGTCTGACCCGGCGTACCGGGTGGAACTCTGATCGATGGACTTTGCGCACATTAAAGCATACCTATACGGGAAGCCCAGTGCCACGGTATCTTCCCCCCCATCACTAGGACTGTGCTTATGGCCTGGCTCACAGCCCTATACCACGTACAGTGGGACCGGAAACTCACCAGTCAGACGCCCTTGTGGAGCGGGGCATGATTGGGGGGGTCTCATCTCTCCAGGGCTTCCGCCGATGGGATCTTGTTGGGATCTTGTTGGGATCTCGTTATTAGGGGACGTCTGGGTTGGGGACCATATCAGATCCTTTACAGACCTACGTCACTCCCTCCTTCCCTCCCAATTCTACAAATACCTGCAGGTCAGACATGCCCTCCACACACACAACCCCTCTCCCACTGCCCTTCTGGAATTCAGCCCCTTGGAGGCCCAGGTGATGATGGGGAACCTTGGCAAAGGCGGGGTGTCACGGATATACCGATCCCTGGTGAACAATGGTCCTGCGTCCCTCGACCGACTCCGTGCCCGATGGGAGGGATAGCTGGGTTCCCTGGTGGAGGCGGACTGGAGAGACGCACTTATGAATGAATGAATGAAATTAAATTTATAAAAGCGCAAACTTAGCCCGAGGGCGTCGAGGCGCTAGATGCAAACCATCGGAGGACGGGAGAAAGGGAACATGCTCATACTGAAAGACTAAAAAAGAGCAAGGTCTTTAAAGCCTTACGGAATAAAGGTCGTGAGGCTTCACTAGAGATGTTCAAAGGTAGGGAATTCCACAATTTGGGCGCCATGGTGGAAAAGGCTCTGCCGCCCCATTTAGCCTTCTTAAACCCAGGTACAACAAGAAGGTTTTTGTCCGCGGACCGAAGAGACCTGGAGGGGGCATAATGACAGACGATCAACTTAATACCATTGGGACCAAAATCATAAAAGGCTTCATGAGTCAAACAAATCTTAAAAATGATCCTATCATTCATCGGGAGCAAGTGCAGAAGCTTAATCGAGGCTGTAGCTGAATGAAATCTAGAAAGATTAAAGACAAATCTGGCCACTGCGCTCTGCACCATCTGCAACCGATGGATGAGACCTTTATTAATGCCCACATAAAGGACATTACAATAATCCAGTCTTGAGATTACCAAGGCCACTACGGCCTGCTTACGTGCTTCAAAGGACAGATAATGAGAGATCTTTCTAAGAATCCTAATGATACCAAAGCAGGTGGAATGGAAACAGTCCTGTTTACTGCAGCCTCAGAGAGAGAACATTGTCCATGATCACCCCTAGATTTTTCCCATGAGAAACTGGACAAGGACAGACCCCCAGCGCGGTCGGCCACCAATCGCTGGACCAGATTTCCTGATCATTCCCAAAGATCAAGACCTCGGTCTTCTCTCCATTTAGTTTCAGAAAATTTTCCACCATCCAGAGGGAAGCTGCCTCCATGCAGCTCCTAAAGTTGAGGGCCGCGTCTTTAACTGTATGAGTTATAGAGACCATTATTTGGGTGTCATCCGCGTAGGACAGCACCTCTAGCCCAAAAGATCTTACCACCTTTGCAAGTGGGGCCACATAGATATTGAAAAGTGTAGGGCTCAAAGAAGAGCCCTGTGGGACATCGCACTGCAGAGCTTTAGGCACAGAAAAATACTGGCCTAATTTCACCCTCTGTTCACGTTCCCCAAGGAAAGAGGCAAGGAGGCTGAGAATTGTACCCCCGACACCCATCTCTCGAAGGCGAGCCACCAGCCTATGAGGAGATAAGGTGTCGAAGGCCGCAGTGAAATCCAAGCGCTCCAAAAGTGTAGTACGGCCAGCATCGACATGAGTCAGAATGTTATTACAGACTGCCGTCAGATTTGTCTCCGTACCATGATATCGCCTGAAACCATGTTGAGAACCATCCAGGAGATAATGGTCTTTTAAGTATGTGCTGAGATGGAGTTTTAAATGGGCCTCCAAGATCTTAGCAGGGACGGGAAGCAGGGAGATCAGCAATTTCTTTTTAATTCAGCAGGGTCTAAAGAGGGTTTCTTCAATAGAGGTTTAACCACCGCTATCTTCCACAGAGACTGGTAAACTCCTTCCGAGATGGCAACATTCATGACCCTCATGATAAGAGGAATCGCGATCTCCCGGCAGTTTTTTAACACCTTGAGCGGGCAAGGATCCAAAGGGGAGCCTGAGTTGACACGGTCCAGGAGCCTAGCCGTCACCTCCACGGACAAAGGGGGGAAAGTAAGAAACCTAGGGGTCTCCTATGGCCCCTAAAACCCTGACAACCTCCTCCAAACTGCGTCTCGTCCAACTCTATTACCTCCATGCGGCATACCTCACGCCTGTACAGTGCCCGCATGCGTCCTTCCACGGCCTGCGCACATTGCTGCCACGCTCCAGCAGACTTTTATCACGTGGTTTGGCAATGTCCCATTCTTGAGCCGTTTTGGAGGGGGGTTGAACTTGAGCTTACGCGGGCCCTGGGTTGGGAGGTTCCCCACGACCCACTGCATCTGATCCTGGGGGTGTTCGACGGCCTTGATGGGTCACAGGCAGATAGGCGCCTCCTGGGAACAGCGGTAGCAGTGGCGAAGCGCAATATAGCAACGCTATGGTCCCAGGCTTAACCACTGACTGTGAGGCAGTGGAGGCGTGGGGTGGACTGGTGTGGAGCCCAGGAGGAGCCCCTCTTCGAGGCCCGCGACTGTCCCGAACTTTTTGGCAAAATATGGGGCAAGTGGTTTAACTTGCTGCCTGCTTGAGAGGCCCAAGTATGCAGGAGAACTACATACTGATAAGCAAATGTTATACCCACTTCACCAGTGCTCTTTGAGTCGGTCAGCTTACCTTGATTGTAATTTATCCCGATGTGTTTGATTTGCTATCGCTATATTGTTGTGCTAAAAATGCAATAAAGCTGATTATGAAAAAAATACACTTCCGCAGACAGCTTGACATTTGAGCATAAATGAACCATAGGGATGTATTTTCATACGATACCTGACCAAATTGCAGCCACGTCTTCCATCTGTCATTGGTACTTAAATGAGATAGAGTAGCAAATACTAGTCTGTTCCAAAGTGCTGTTGTGGGTTGAGGAATCTGTAAAGCCAGGCTACTACAGTTGTGTAGAGAAAAAAAGAGGTGCCATTCAATAACCTTATATTTTTACCTTTATTCATTTTTACACAAAATTATCGTTTTTTGCATTTTAGATCTACTTTTCTTGGGGCGTTTCCAAGATTTCAAGAAAAATGGAAATTGTGCCCCAAGCTCCTGCACCATCAATCTTGGAGTTGCTTTAATTAAAATGTCATCAGTGATGTCACAGACCATGTCATGAGTGATGTAATATGTGAGGTCATGAGCAGTACATTGCGGGTGCTTAATTATAGTTAGCTCAGGTATCTATAACTGCTGAATTTAACTGGTTTTGTATGAGTAAAATCTTAGCCTAACCAAAACGTCCCTGTAACCTTTGTTTTTTCAGTGAATTTCGTATGTTTTTTAAATTCTATTTCCTAACTATAACTTTCCTGTAGCCTTTGGTTTTTTTCAGTCAATTTGATTTCCAAACTAAAACCACCAACTGTTGACGCTGTGTGAGTGCGTGCATGAGTGTCTCAGTGGCCGTAAGAGTAGGTTTGTAAGTGGTGCGAGAGAGTTGAGCTGTAAGTGGGTATATGAGTGTCTGTGAGTGGGTGTACATGTCCGAGTTAGTCTGTGAGTGGATTCCACTGTTTATCCGCCTTTTTTCTGGTCACTCCTGACCTTTATTTTTCCTTTCTGCTTGTTTTTGACCGGTATTTTGCCTATTTCTGATATTTATTTTACCTCTCAACTTATTTCTGACCTTTATTTTGCTTGTTTCTGACCTTTATTCTACATCTTTCTGCTAGTTTCTGACCTTTCTTCTGCCTCTTTCTGCTTGTTTCTGATCTTTATCTTGCCTCTTTCTCCTCTTTTCCCCCCGGGACGTGGGGGAGCCTCAAGGCCCCCACGGTCCCAGCCAGCTACCCTCCTCTTGTGGGAGCCAGCATTGCTCTCACAAACAGCTCCCTGGCTGTGAGAGCAATCTTTTTGTCTGTTTCCCTGAGTAGAGTTTGTGTTTGCTCTGACTTGGCGGGAGCTGTCAATTCTCCCGCCAAGTCAGAGCAAACAGCTATACCCCGGGGGTGGGCACCCCTGGACATAGCAGGAGCTGACCCTGTGGGGTGGCGTTTCCCACAGCCATTATTAGCTCCAAGAGGGGGGACAGCACTGCCGCCCTCCTTTGATCTGCACAGGCTGGCCCTGGGGAGGTGTTGGTACCCGGGGCTGTATATGGCCTGGGGGAAGGGGTGGGCGTGGCCCCCTACCAGTTTAAGTGATTTGGCACTGAGAGGTAGTGGTCCCCAGGGCCCGGAGTTGAGGGGGGAGTCAGTTAGTGCCCTTCCCATTTCTTTAACCTGGCCCAACAGGCCCGCACTCGTGTTAATTTAAAAAAAAAATTTGCTGCGAATTCACTGATTGACTTGCGATAACCCTCAATATCATAGCAAAATTGATAAAAATATTTTTAAACCCCAGCCACATCTAGTGGGTCACAATATTCCGTGTGTGTGTGTGTGTGTGTGTGTGTGTGTGTGTGTGTGTGTGTGCGCCCCATTACGAATCAGACTTTATTTTTTAAGTTGCTGTTCCTAGATGTTGCATGCCATTTGGAGCAGTTAGTAAGAAATAATTAGCGCCTCCTAAAGAGTTGATCAACTAGGCCTGAAAAAGCCTTCAGGGTCGCATTGGTCTCGGAGCTATTGCTGGCAATATCTGAAAGAGACTATTAGTTATGGATTCCTTACCTTAGAATTACCCCCAGGCGTCAGACTGGATCCGGAGAATTTTTCTTCAGCAGTACCCCTGCGCGTTGGTAGGTGTCGACTCCGCGTTCGTCGTGATCGCCGGATTGACGTCGCATTATCTACTTAGACGCCCCTGTGCGCTGACGTGCGTTCTTTCTTTTTCCGCACCAGCCAGCGCAGATCCGGAGAGAGCGGTTTCGACTTTTGTTGACATCTTTTTCAAGTCGTTCGGCTCATGGTGCACAGGGATGTCACATCGGCGGACTGGCTTCAAGCCTTGTGGTTCCTGCCACAAGCTGATGTTGGTGACTGACCCACATCTAGTGTGCCTCTGGTGCCTGGAGCGGGACCATGACCTGAAGTCGTGCTCAGACTGTCGGGCCATGGCCCGAAGTCTTTGCGGGAGCGGTCCCGAAAGCTTCTGGAGGCCAGGTAGTCTGCTCCGGGCCGCTCAAGGTCCCAGGCGAAAGGGAGGTTGCAGGACCGAACGCAAAGCCACCACTTCTAGTCGAAGTCTTCAGGGAAGTCGAAGCACAAAAAGAAGGCGAAAAAAGCAACGCCGCTCTTTGCGTTCTCCCTGTCCGTCGGCTGACGTGACGTGGAAGGTAGTCGTCCGGCTCTGCCTGCGGAGCCTGTTGGGTAGACTCTGAGCCTCCCTCCCTTCCCGGGAGCCGGAGCGACACCTGCCCAACTTCGTAGCTTTTACGAAGCCCTCCACTCCATCTTTGCGCAGGCCGACTCCAACGGCACAACTTCGGGTCCCGCAGACTCTGCTGGGGGATACTAGGCCTTCGATGCCGCAGAGCCCCCAGGGATCCAGGCCTGGATCTGGATCGGCGCCGGTCGACATTACGACCCCTCATCTGGCATTGAATCCCTTGGCGACACCTCCACCCCTTCCGACGCCGGTTGTGTCCCCAACTGACGTCAACCCCAGCCTCCCCCTCGACATGGACACAGAGCCGGACCGGCGCCGACCGGTACTTTTGTACCCTTGTTCTACCCTAGTGTTACCTATCGCCCTGAGTGGCAACCAGAGGAGGTTGAGGACTGGGAGGGGTCTGTGTACCCTCTGGCAGACCAGTTGGAAGAACCGGACTGGAGAGAGGAGTTGGGTGAGGCCAGTGGTCTGGACACTTCTCCAGACATTGGCATGCTGTCTCCCCCTATGGTGGCTACGAAGGAGGGAGCCTCTTACGCTCTGGTGTTGTGTAGGGCGGCTGAGGCCTTGAACCTTGAGCTTCCTAAGATGATGGTCAGGACTAACCTCCGGATTGAGGTGCTTCAACCTGCCGCGGCCACTTCGGAGCCCCTGCTGCCGTTCAATGTGGCAATCACGGACATCCTTCTGGGAAACTTGGTCCAAACCCAGCACAGAGGCCCCTGTGGAAAGGATGATTGCCCGACGCCACTGCCCGGCCCCAGGCAACCCCATTTTTCTCTCCCAACACCCTACCCCGAGAGCTTGGTGGTCCAAGCCTCTACTCCCAAGGGCGCATTACCTACCGCTCCATCTGATAGGAAATCCAAGAAGCTGGATTACCTTGGGAAGAAGATGTTTTCTTCCGCCAGCTTAGGACAGCGGTCGATGAACACCGCATGTCTCTTGGGTCGTTACACCCACTCTGCGAAGACAACAGTCGTGCAGGTGCTACCACAGTGCCCAAAGGAGGCCTGGGCCGTGCTCTCTCGTGCAGTTGCTGAGGGTAGAGATGCAGTGAAGTTTGCCATACGGTGTAGGCTGGACACTGCCGACTCGCTAGGCAGGACGATTTCAATGTCGGTAGCCCTGAGACGCTACGCCTGGCTGAGGTCCACTCGCTTTTCGGGTGATGTCCAGTCTACTCTTTTGGACATACCCTTTGATGACCATCGCTTGTTGGGCGACAAAGCGGACAAAGAGCTTGAGCGCTTTAAGGATTCCAGGGCTACGGCCAGATCCTTGGGTCTCGCTACCGCTTCTCGCCCCACGCAGTCGGCTTTTCACCCCTTTCGTGGCTACGGAAGGGGTGCCCCACCACGTTCCGCCCAGGGTCATAGGCCTGCACATGCTACCCAGCCTCTGTGCGGCCGGGGGCGTGGGACCCAGCGTCGTGGGTCTTGGGGCCAGCGGGCGGGTCAGTCCACCAGCAGCCCCTCTGCAGCAGCCTTTAAACCCTCCTAGTCTGACTTTTCAGGGCCACCAGTTGCCAGTGGGGTGGATTTTGCAGACAGTCCGAAGGGGCTACTCCCTCCCCTTCGAGACTGTCCCTCCCTCCATGCCACCTGCTTTCTATCGCATGTCCGAGGATCACTTGGCCCTTCTCCATCAGGAAGTTGTGGCTCTCTTTGCCAAGGAAGCCACTGAGCGACTCCCTGTGCCATAAGTAGGTCGTAGTTGTTACTCCCACTACTTTCTGGTACCCAAGAAAGACAAAGGCCTGCATCTTTTCTTGGATCTCAGGGACGTCAACTGCTTCCTCCGGAAGGGTGAGTGAGCTTCAAGCTCTTTCTTCTAAGCCTCCTTTCCTTGCTGTTCATCCGGACAAGGTTGTTCTCCGAACTTGACCCACTTTTCTTCCCAAAGTGGTTACATCTTTCCACATAGGACAGACCATCACTTTGCCCACCTTCTTCCCGCCCCTGCATCCTTCTAAAGAGGAGGAGAGGCTCCACCTCCAGGATCCACAACGTGCGCTCTTATTTAACCTGGATCGCACAAAACAATGCCGGGTGGAGGATCATCTTTTGTTGGCTATGTGGACTCCAAGAAAGGTTGGGCCGTGCAAAAACAAACTATCTCTCGAAGGGTCGTTCTTTGCATTAAAATTTGTGGCAAAAAAGGAACCTCCAGTGGGGTCGCACGCCCATTCCACCAGGGCGACGGCAGCCACTACTGCTTTGGGACGTGGAGACCCCCTTCATGACATCTGCCAGGCAGTCACATGAGCTTCCTTGCACATGTACACTAAGCATTACTGCCTGGACAGCCACATCCAGAGAGATGGTTTCTTTGGCCATTCAATTCTCCAGGACTTTCTGGTGTGAACTTAGTTCGCAGACCCACTTCTGGGGTTAGTATTGCTGGGGTATCTATTCTAAGGTAAGGAATTCATAACTAAGTCTCTTACAAATGAACAAGTTACTTACTTTCGGTAACAATATATCTGTAAGAGAGCTATATTAGTTATGGTTTCTTTACCGCCCCACCCATTCCCTCCGTTCTGTGAACTGACTTCTAGGGTAAGGGACTCCCTTTCAGGGCCCTAGTTTTATGCACCAGTGGTCAATGTCTTGCATTGCTCTGCGCTTCTGGAATGTCGTGTAAAGAACTGACGTCAGCGCGCAGGGGCGGCGTCTAAGTAGATACCGCGACGTCATTCTGGCGATCACGTAGCCAGCGACGAAAGCAGAGTAGTCCCATGCCACCTACCGACATGCAGGGGTACTGCTGAAGAAAAATTCTCCTGATCGAGTGACACCTGGGGGTAATTATAAGGTAAGGAATCCATAACTAATATATGTCTCTTACAGATATATCGTTACCTAAGGTAAGTAACTTGTTCTTCGAAACCCATGGTGTAAAAACAGCCTAGTGTTGAGTTGCTGCCCATGAGCATCGTAGACAAAGGGATGAGTTTGAGCACATCTTGTGAGGCAAAATGTCTTAAAAGAAAACCATGTTTAATGTCTGAGCACAGCACTAGGTAGTACATTTATATATGCTGAGCATGTGAATATTCACCACTACGTTGCATACAGTGACATTTTCCTTATACGAGCGCAAAAGCGTTTTTTGGAAATGGTGTAGCCTGGCAGCAAATGACAGATTACCGTCACACCAATAATTTGAAACCCTTCCCCCCCCACCCCCCCACCTATTTGAGCGTCTAGGTGGGTGGGCGCCAGCCGAAGAGTGGGTGGGTAAGTGAATGTGGGGGTGTGGGCAGAGCTTTTGGCGGGGATTTCGGAAATAACCATAAGCTAAATAATCTGGCCGGGGGAAAACTATGGATGTGCTGGGGAGGCGGGAGCAACACGTGAGCTCAGAGGCTAGTAGAAACAAATGGGATAATGTACTTTTCTTAATGTGAGCAGTGAAACAATACAAATCATCCAATCAAGAAATTAATAAAGAAGCATTGAATTGGAGGCAAGAAAATTAAAGCAAGAAAGCATATCCATGGTAAGCAATGGGCTGGCACAAAGCCCGCCATTTCTGTATGGTCCACAAAAGGTCTTTCGACAACATACAGCTAAAAGCTGTGTGCTTGTGAGACCTAAAAACTGCCTTACAGTAAGATTTTCCCAAGAGCTTGCACTATGATGAAACAAAGGACACTAAGTTATTCCAATCAGTTGGAACACTGGTTTCAAGTTATTCTTCCTCATCCTTCCTAGTTAAATGGACCAGAAATGTAATCTTGAACTTGTGCTCAAACAGAGGAAAGTGCATCAGTGCTTATATAGTTTATTCTTCCTTTGAGTGTGAAGAAGGTGCGAGAAACTAGCCAAAATATAGCTTCATTTCAAGTGTTTTTGGGTGAAAAGTGTGGGCTTTTTCCCCCCCGTGGTGGAAACCGGTGTGAAACCCATGGGTAATCCCTGAAAGGCTATATATTTCTGAAAAGTAGATATATTTCTGAATTCAGCAAGGGGTAATTTCTGTGGGTCCATCAAGGTTTTCCCAAAGAAACTAACTGTTGAAATTAAAAAAAATATTGAAAATGAATACCAAAAAACTGCCATTTATGGCAACAATTTCATCTGTAACTTCTTGTAACTATACTGGATTTCCAAAAGCTTTACATAGTTAAGTCCGCTAGATGCTTCTAGTTGCAGAGATATAGAGGGTTTGTAGGTTGTCCAAGAACCTGAGGTACTCAAAACACACAACTGAGCTGCACCTTACAATGGTTTTTGATTGTGTGTAGATCAATGTATATGGTAAAATATAAAGAATGAAAAATGGGTATGAAGGAAACCTCTGTATTTCTGAAATGTACACCAGATACGGAGTTCATGAGCAGTTATTTGTGCATCTCTGAAATTTTGGGCATCCAGAATAGCATGTGATTGATTAAGAGGGCATTTTTCAAAAGGTCTTCTTTCTTACATGCTGGCTTACATTTGGAAGGAACAAATGCTGCAAAATCCAATCGCTAATAACAAATGTATCACTAATCTGTGCTCCCACATGTCTCCCTATATAATGGTACCTCACTTGTGTGGGTAGGCCTAGTGCCCGCAACAGGAAAGGGTCAAAAACACAATCTGGCCACATGACATTTTTCTACTGAAAACTGACTTTTTAGGTCTCGCCTGACCCAGGGCATGCGCTGGTTTGGCGAGACTTTGAGAGGGCTCCAAAAAGTGCTACCAGGCCAGCCTAGAGCTACAGTGCATGTGCGCGGGCGCGCGCGCCACGCTTTAGGTCTCGCCTGACCCAGCGCATACGCTGGTGTGGCGAGACTTTTTGAGAGGGCTCCAAAAAGTGCTACCAGGCCAGCCTAGAGCTAAAGTGCATGTGAGCGGGCGCGCACGCCGCTTGACCGTGATTACTTTCACTTTCACGGCCACACGGCCACTTTGATGTTTGATCGCGATCACTTTCGCGGTCCCACGGCTGCTTTGATGCTCTCCCGCTTGCTTTTCTTCTTTACTCTCCGTCTTTTCCTTCTTTATTTCGTTTTCTTCTTCTATCCTTAGCCCCTGTTGCGCCTCTCACTTTCTCTCCCTTCCATTCTCTTTTCTTCCTCCTCCCCACTTCTCTTTTCTCCTTTACGTCTGCCTGCAATCCTCTTTTTTTCATGTGCAAATCTGTTGTCTGACCAGTTCTTCATCCCTCCCTCTTCCTTTCTTTCTCCTTGCCGCTCATTGTGATCCCCCCCAAAATGTTTCTTTACTTTCTCTTCCCCATTTTTGCACCTTTCCTTCTTTTACCTCCACTTCATAATGCCGATTGAAACCTTGGCCTCGGGCCACCTACAATCATGGCCCCTCAGGGGTAATTTAGATTGCTGTGACCTTACAGTTATTGGCCTCTCACTATGTGTATCTGCACATTCGACCAGAGGCTGGCTTGCAGTGTGTGACGAGTGATTGACCCCCTACGATGTCACCTGTATTGGATAAGAGGCAATGAAGAGTCCATGTCCATTCAGTGCTTAGCGTCATTGGGAGTTCATTTACCATGCCCATGAAGTGACCCATACATTTAGTGAGCTGGGAGTTCAGTCTCCATAGACATGCGGTGACCGACACATCTAGTGAACAGAGATTAGTTTCCGTAGACACGCAGTGACTAGCATAACTAGTAGGGTGAGAGTTCAGTCTCCATAGAGACGCAGTGACTGGCATAACTAGTAGGGTGAGGGTTCATTCTCCATAGACACGCAGTGACCAGCGAGTTCATCCCACACAGACAGGCAGTGATCGGCATATCTAAGTGACCTGAGAAATCAGCCTCCGTAGACACGAGGTGACCAGTATATCTAGCGAGCTGTGAGATGTCACTGTAGACACGAGGTGAGCATCATATCTAAGTGACCTGAAAGATCAGTCTCCATGTAGATCAGTCTCCATATAGACAAGCAGTGACCGGCATATCCAGCGAGCCGGGAGACCAGTCTCTGTGTCTACACAAGGCAATAACGGCATTTGTGGTGAGCAGGAAGTTCAGTCACTGTGCACATGCAGTGACTGGCATATCGAGGGAGTCGGGGTTAACACTCCATGTCTTTAAGGCTGCCAGCCTACCGAGAAAGCATGGAGTTCAGTACCCATGCCCACCAAGGCATTATACTGCTCACCGGAAACTCAATGTTCCCTCCCCATACTGTGCCTGGCCTCTGTTGTGACATGGTTGTTTAGTCTCTGTGTATATGTACATAAAGCCGCTCTTTCGAAATGGCTGGTCAAGGTTGAAGTGCTAAGAGACTCTCATAGTTAATTTAAGCCATCTAAATGTTCGCACGTTTGCATTACGTTCAGGCAGGCTGTCGGTCGAATTACAGTTTCCCTTACAACGTATATCCTTCTTTCTGCGCCACACTCAGTACTCTGAGTGCTGCCGCTGACTCTGAACTTCAGACCGATGTGTCCCACTTTTCTGTCACCAACCCACAGATTGTCTGTCCCGGGCCCGCATTTTGCACAAGGTCACAGGGACAAGGTCACAAGGTCATTCGGGAGCTAGGACTAGACCGCACGACTTTTTGACTGAAGTGCTGGTACAACAGGCCAGGCAGCTTTTGAGCTCGCCTTAACGCCTGGATTTTTTTTTTTAGATGAGGTAGTGCACTGGCGGGGACGCCAGCTGGGCAGAGGGGTTGGAAAGTGGATTCAGAACATAGGAAGTTAAACCTTAAGCACTTCCAGGTTTTATTTCATGCTTTTGACCTCAGGCCACTTCAGAAGCGCCCTGGTGTACGTGACGTTAGCTTAAGGGCTCTTTGCTGCTCCATGACTGGCGGAAGTGCCCCAACATCACATCCGTACCCGCCGTCAGGTGGGATGAGGGCCACTCAGCGATGGAATCCTGTAGCCCGTTGGTTTCTTTCATATGCTCATTAACTGACCGGATGCCCCCTCCCCCACCCTCTTAAAAAGCTTTTCCCCAGAGATGGCCAGGTCTGCCCTAACCTGAAGCCCCACCCTTCACTTTGACCCCCAAAATAGTCTTCCTTCATTTTCTTCTTCAAGCTCTCTTTCTTCTTTGCCATTCCGTGACTCTCACCCACCCACTTACCTCCTTACATCTCTCGTCATACACTCCTTTCTTGAACCTTTACCTTCCATGTTGTCTTCGACCCCTCACTATTTATTTATTTGTGCATTTTTATATAGTGCGGACATTACCCAAAGGTGCTAGAGCCCTTTACAATAATAACATTGCTTGTTACTTGAGAACATAGGGCATGATTTAGAGATTGGCAGAAGGGTTAGTCCATCACAAATGTGATGGATAGCTCACCCACTGATTTACAAGTGCCGCTGGATATAATGTACTTGTAATACGGGGAACGGATACATTTGTGATGGAGTAACCTGCCCGACCAATTCTAAATCAGGTCTGTAGATAGATACATATGGCTAACAGAAGGATTAAAGTTACAAAACATCTGGTAGTTACGTAAGTCACTGAATTACATCTGTTTGTGGAAGTAGGTTGTATAATTAGAGCCTAAAAAAGGTTGTCAACTGGTGGGGTCTAATGAGAGCATTTATTTTGAGGGCAATGGTTAAAGACTGAGCAAAAGACGTGGGAGAGCACAAATCCACTGGAGAGGTTGGCTCGAATGTCAAGAGCTAAAATGTCTTTGAAGAAGGGCTTTCAACTCAGTTTTGAAGGTCACCAGGAAGGCGGTGGTGCATTTTCAGAGGCAATTAGTTCCAGATTCTGCTCGTGTTTCCTGAGAAAGATTGTGCCATGGGTCATTCCTTCTTAAAGGTCAGAGGTGTTAGCAACAGAACTTCTGCATTTCTTTTTTTTTTTTTTTGAAACCGTTTATTGCAATCTCAAGAATATACAAGTATGGGCCTACAACCTTTCGGCCGGCCGCTAGAATGACAGGAGCATATGACATACGTAAAAAAAACACTTGGCGTTGCAAAGGAGCAAAATAGGAGGTACAAGCGTCGTGGGCCACATCACTCTGACCCCACAATACGGTTTCATTTTATACAAACAACACAAAAACCACACCCGCAAGGCAACCTGCAATCAAAAGTAACAGCACGTGCTCCCCGAATGGGGGACCCCAGCCATCCACAGGAGTCTAAAGAGGGGAAGGGGAACAAATCGAGGACTGGGGGAATTCCGTGCTCAGGGCTAGGGAAAGGAGTCAACTAAGGGGACGGGGCTGGTGAGGCCGCAGGCAGCAGTGGTGGCGCGCAGATACCCCCGCGGTAGGCGTTCCAAGGGCCCCATACTTTCACCCATGCCCCAGGCTTACCCCTCGCCACATACACCACCTTTTCTCGGAACATGCACCAATCCATGTGTTCTTTCCAGGCCGACACCGCCGGGGGCCTCTGGGATCCCCACAGTTGAGCAATGTCACGCTTAGCTATCATAAATCCCAGAGTCACCCATCGCGTCTGCGGAACCGAGTAGTCAGTTGGTTCCCACACATTCAGCAGGCATCTCCTCGCTTCAGGCAGCAGCTCGACATGCGTAACCACTCGCAGGACCTCATGCACACCACGCCAGAATCGCTCCACATTCGGGCATTCCCACAAAATATGCAAAAAAGTCGCCAAAGCACCACACCCACGCTTGCACAACCCATCCTCAGCATAGCCCATACGCAGAAGCCTTGGCCCCGTCATGTAAACCCGATGGAGTATCTTAAGCTGGACGAAGCGAAGGCGAGCCGGTATGGCCACCTCCTTCGGAGAGGCCACCGCGGAAATCCAGTCCTCGTCGTCCAACTCCAGCCCGTCGGCAACCCAAGCCTCGCGGAGGCCAGTCAGCAGGCCCGAGCGGTCATTAATCAATTTTTTGTAAATAAGGGAGATCGTGCTGTCCGGAACGTGGCCATCCAGCACTCTATCCTCCAGGGGGGGAAGACTCCGGGATGGAGGCGACGTCCGGGAAGACTGAGCCCAGTGCGTGATGGACCTGCAAGTACCGAAAGTATTCACTGCCCTGCAGCTGAAACTCCGTCTGCAGCGCCTCGAATGTTTTAAATCCCCCTCTCGTCCAGAGGTCCCCCACTTTACTGATGCCGATCGTGTCCCACTTCTCAAAGCCCTTCGAGGTCCACAGGGAGCCCAATCTCTCAGACGCGTACAACGGTGATGCCCGGGTCAAACGGTCCTTCCACCCCATAGCTGCGTTAGCCGCGTGCCATACTCGTACCATGACACGCGTAGGTCCCGTCAGGCGGGGGCCGGGCGCGCCAGAGTAGAGCGCTCGATTATAGTCGCCACCAGGCAGGAGCATCTTGTCCATTTCAAATCCCGGGTTTAAGGCGGGCCCGTAAAGGCCATGATTAATTGCAGCTAGCTGGGAGGCCCAGTAATACCGTTTAATATCCGGGAGGGCAATCCCCCCGTCGTACCATGGGAGCGTCAACTTCGCCAGGGCAATACGCGGCCTCCCGTCCCAGAACAGGCGGCGCTGTAGACTCTCCACCTCACGGAAGTAGCGCGCCGGGACTAAATCCATAGTGTTCTGGAGAGCGTACAGGAAGCGTGGCAACGACATCATCTTAAACAATGCCGCCCGGCCGAGCGGCGAAAGCGGCAGGCGCCGCCAGCGCGCGACGTCCTCCTTCAAGCGCTGGAGGGGGGGAAGCAAATTCCGCTCGTAGCGGGCCTCCGGGTCCAGAGTAATGTAAACCCCCAGGTACCGAAACCCCTGTGAGGCAATCTGAATCGGACAGCCCCGCGGGAGGACGGGAGCCTCCCCGGAAAGCACATACACACATGATTTAGCCCAGTTGATGACAAGGCCTGAGTTGCGGCCGAATGAGCGCAAAACATCAACCAGGACAATCAGTGATTTACGCGGGGAGGCGAGGTACAAAAGGATATCGTCAGCGTATAGGGACACGCGGTCCTCATACTCGGGGGTCCAACGGAGACCACGGATGGAAGGGTGCCACCGCAGCCACTCCGCCAGGGGTTCCAAGGCCAGCGCGAACAGGAGCGGCGACAAGGGACAGCCCTGTCGCGTGCCCCGTCCCAGCTCGAATGGGACCGATACTCTTCCATTCACCACCACCTGCGCCAATGGGCCCGAATACAACAATTTGACCCAGCTAATGAACCCCGGGCCAAATCCAAACTTCGCCAGATGTATGGCCACTCGAGCGTGTCAAACGCCATGGTGGTGTCTAAGGACGCCAATATGGCCGGCTCCCGCACAAACGGGACACGCGCGAGCACCCCGTGCAAGCGCCGCAGATTAAGGGCCGTGTTGCGATGGGGAATAAAGCCGGACTGGTCTTGGTGGACCAGATCGCCCACCACGCCGACCAGCCGGTTGGCTAGCACCTTGGCGAGGATTTTGGGCTCCGCATTCAAGAGCGAGATAGGCCGGTAGGATGTAACCCGGTCTCGAGGTCTCCCTTCCTTGTGGATCACCACAATTGTAGCCAGACGTTGGTCCGGCGGGAGGGAGCCCAGCGTGTGGGCCGCCAGGAACATCGCACGGAGGTGGGGTGCCAGTACATCCGGTCGCAGCTTATACAGCTCGATAGGGATGCCGTTCGGGCCCATGGCCTTGCCGGATGCGACCGAGCGTATGGCGAGGGCAATTTCGTCGGAGGTAGGAGCGGCATCTAACGACACCCTGTCCTCCACCGAAAGGGAAGGCAGCGCGATATCCCTAAGCAGGGCATGGGAATCCTCCTCCGAGCAGGGAGAAACCGGGGAATACACCTCGCGGAAATAATCCGCGAAGCAAGAGACAATGTCTTCTGGCTCGGTGACACGCACACCATCCGTCCTCTCAATCAGCGGGACCACACGACTCGCTCTCTCCTTTTTATCCAACCATGCAAGCAATTTACCAGCCTTATCACCCACATCATACAGTCGCCCCTGTTGCTCTCTATAGAGGCCCCTGGCCGCCTCCGTGACGAGGGCCCTGTAGGCCGCCTGCTTAAGTTGTAGGACATGTAGTGCAGCATCCGTCACCCCTCCCTCTAGATCACCCTCCAATTCAGCGATTTCGGCCTCCACCCGGGTCACCTCCTCCTGCTCGCGCCTCCGGGCATGGGAAATAAAGGAGAGGGCCTCCCCTCTAAGAACTGTTTTGAAGGCTTCCCACAGGGAGATAGCCGAAGGGACGGACCCCGCATTCTCATCGAAATACCGCTGCAAGGATTTAATCAAATCAGCGCGAATGGTGGGGTCGCGCAGGTACCAGGCATTGATTGGAGCTACTCTGCCCTCCCCCCTCGGGAAGACATCAATTTGCAACAGGAGCGGGGAGTGATCTGAAATACCCCGCGCCAAATGGCGCACCTCTCCTACCCTCCCAACATAGGCCGCAGGGACAAGGACATAATCAAGCCGTGAGAGGCTACCATGGGCACCCGAGTGGAAAGTGTACTGCAGCTGCGTGGGATGTTTTAGACGCCAGCAGTCCACCAATCCCAGTGTATCTAAGAAGCCGGACAGCCACGCCTGCGCCCGGGGGAGGTCCCTAGGGGGGTGACGATCCACGGTCCCAGAAACCACCGCATTGAAGTCCCCCCCAACCACCAGAAGCCCCCCCGGAAGGTCAAGGAGGAGGCGCCCTAGGTCTGCAAAAGTCGTAGACTGTAACCCCGGTGGGACGTACACTGAGACAAAGACAACTACTTTACCCTCCATTCTCCACACTAAGACAGTGTAGCGTCCCCTCTCGTCATGGCGCACCTCGTCTATTTCCAACGGGAGCGAGTTCTTCACCATGATGCCCACCCCCCGTGAGCCCGACGTGAAGCCCGAGTGGGCCACCAAGCGATAGCCACGCCGATTCATGGCGCAAAAGGAATTACCAATAAGGTGTGTCTCCTGCAGAAAGACCACATCTGGCGAAAGTCGTTTCAAATACTGCAGGACCACACCTCGCTTAATCCTATCCCCCAGTCCGTTAACGTTCCAGGACAATAAAGTCAGGTCCCTACCCCCCATCACCTACAGAAGCCATCATTCGTCCCCCGGAGAGCACCTTAAAAATACCAATACAGTAAAGGGTTTGCCTTGCGGTAAAAACAAACAACACCCCACCCCAACCCACCCATCCCAACAGAACTCCCCCCTCCCTGCACCCCTGCATGAGCCCAAACAGCCCCCCCAAAGTGCAGTGTGCCTGTCGCCCCATGAATGATTAAACTAACTAGTCCCCCAGAGGAGGAGGGAGAGCACCCAGGAGACCCCGTACTACCTCCACAGGAGGGAGACTTAACGAACAGTCAAAAATGACGACAATGTTGTCCAGAGCGAGGCCTACTATTAGTCCCTCAGTCCTGTTCCGGCGAGCCCTCCCCTCCAACCGCGCCCCCCCCACCCCCCCGGCCCCGATCCCCGGGCAAGGAGTCCAACCAGTCCCCGGCTGCCTCGGGACGATCAAAAAAGTGCGTGCGGCCATCCACCTCCACCCGCAACTTAGCTGGAAAAAGCATCGCATACTTGAGGTTCAGGTCCCGTAAACGACGTTCGACTCCGAGAAAGCTCAGTCTCTGCTTCTGGACCGCTGGGGTGAAATCAGGATAGAAGTTTACATCCATATTGTCAAGTCTGACCGGTCCTTGTTGCCTAGAAGTCTGAAGAATAGCGTCTCTGTCCCGAAAGTTGAAAATCCGGGCAATGAGAGGCCTCGGAGGGGCTCCGGCCTTAGGTCTTCCTCCGGGAACCCTGTGGGCACGTTCCACCGCAAAGAATTTACTCAGCCCCCGGGGCTGGAGATGGGTGAGAATCAGGTCCTCCACAAACAGGTCCGCCGCCGCCTCCTCACGTCCCTCCGGCACCCCGACAATGCGGACATTGTTCCTCCGGGCCCGACCCTCGGAATCCTCCAGACGACGATCCATCAGGGCGCTCGCCTGGCCAAGCCGGCGCACCTCCTTTTGGAGGGCCGCCACGTCCGCTGTAAGGCCCGAAGTGGTGTGGGCCAAAGAATCGACCCGGTCATTGGTCTTGGATAAATCGGCCCTCACCAGGCCAACATCCACGTGGACCGAGTCAATCTTTTGCGCCAGTGTGTCAAAGCGCTGGTCCACCGAGGCCTTCATCTCGGCGATAGCGCCCATGACATCTCGCAGGGTCAGATCCGCGGGCAGCGCAGGAGCATCAGTCGGGCCCTCAGGAGACCTATGCGGCACCTCGGGAGATCCCTTCTGGAGGGTGTAGCGGTCCATGCTGTTGGACTGATGGGCTGCGCCACGGCGGGTCGATTTCACCTTTGCCCGGTCGCCATCTTGCTTTGTGGACATGGTTCCAGTCCCCAAATCGTGCCGATCACCTCGGAAAAGGCCGACAAACCAGTTCACGGGCTCCGGGAGGGGGCCACCACAGGTCCGCAGGACGGATCACAGCCGGCGGGCCAGCAGGGCACCCCAACGAGGCCACACACCGCACACCGCCCCGCAACCCAACCTCGCCTACGCAGCAAGGAGGGTGCAAAAGCGAAAGTGAAAGTGCGGGGTACGCGAGTCGCCCAGCCCTGCCCGCCGCTGTTGATCACTTTGTCTCCGGATCACCCCGCAACTCCAATCCGGGGGGCCGGCGTGGAGAAGGCCGCAAATCTCAATCGGTGCTCCCGCCGGTGTCCGAGGTCCAATTTGGAAACGGAAAACGGGTGACACCTCAGCTCGGGCTCACCAACACAGTCCCCTCATCTAGGACAGGATATTTTCAGGATTTATGTAGGAGGTCACGGAGGTCCTCGGGAGCCTCGCACCTACGCGGCCATCTTGGTTGCGCGCTAGGCTCCTCCCACTTCTGCATTTCTTGATGGTCTAGAGCCTCCAGATAATTTAGGTTTGTGCAGTATGTAACAAGGAGTGGACGTTTTCAGTGCCTTGTGGGTAATACAAGTCATCTTGTATATGTTCCTGGTTTTAATGGATAGCCAGCGGAGAGTGACCAACATAGGAGAGTCATAGTCATTCCTTTCAGCCTCATAGATGAAGCGCGCTGCCAAATTTAGGATGGATTTCAGAGAGGTGAGATAGGTCTTGGAGAGAGCAGTAGAGAGAATTACAATAGTCCATTCTGGAGAGCACTACTGATTGAACAAGAGATTTCAGATCTTGCTTTGGAACGCAGCAACAAATTATCCAAAGAAGATGCAGTTTATGTTGTGCATTCCTGTCCATGGACCTATGGTAGGTCATCCAGTCTTGAGCGCAGTTTACAGTGGTGGCAAGATAGCATTTGGAGAGGGTTCCTTTAAGTAAAGTTAGTGTTGTCTGCATATTGATGATAGAATATCCCAGCCTTTCTTATTAGGATTCCAAGAGGTTCGATATATACAGTTTGAATAAAGTTGGAGTAACAATGGAATCCTGTGGGACTCCTTGAGCCCTCGATGTTAGAAACAGTCTTCAATTTTCATCCTCTCAGATCAAACCAATGAGGAATGATTCGGACCATTTTAGAACCTCACCCTCAATGCCCATTTGTTTTTTTAGGTCTCGCTGAGTCAGCGCTTATCCGCTGCTCGGAGAGACTTTAGTAGGTGAGTTTTCAAAGTGCAGCTGGCTGGCGACAAGCTTGCATTCACGTGAGCGTGCACACGCGAACCGCCAGCCTTTAGCGCCATCTGTCTTTTCTCTTGCTTGCTCCCTGCCTCCTCCCCTCCCCCGCCTTCGCGCTCACAAGCATAAGCAAATTAACATGATGCGGCATAACATAATGGCTACTGATATATACCATTTTAATTCTGCTAAAATTTCAGCAAGCTAACCATAATTCAAATCCACTTGCAAATACAACCTACTGGACGAATGCCACTCTCATGCCTGGATGCCTGCATTTGCAACAGCACCACTGCGCCCAGAGGACAGAAAACGAACAAGCAACTCAAAATAACAATACGAGTTATGTTATGTTGGTTGTAAGGACATTTACGAGCAGCAGACCTGAATACTGCTTAGCCCTCCACAGAATACAAGAAAGAGGGTTTTTTTTCTGCAAGCCAATAGGTAAACAGCATCTCTGAATTTTACTAACTATTTGTCAATCATCAATAAAATCGGGCTACAGCGCAGAAAAATCTACAAACTCTCCTTTAGAAGTGTAAGTTGCTCCATCGCCATTACACTTTTTTTCCTTCTGGATAATTGTATGTGGGTGGTGACATGAGAAATACAAACTTTTTCATCTGCAGGATGCAATACACAAATACATCAACATTTCTACACAACAAATATATCGAAGTCGAACCGAAATGATGGCTCCGTAAGTTAAATGATCACTGCTGATATCTGCACTGCTCTGCAAGTCAAATGTTCAAATCCCTGCAAAACAGACGGCCTTTGCGCCTTGCGATGTAGGCAATTTGATCACCATTAATCTGGTATAGTAACACTGCGCATTTTCAGGGCCTACAAACGGGAAAACACCACATACAACCACACACACACACAACCCCACACACACACACAACCCCACACACACAACCCCACACACAACACACACACAACCACACACACACACAACCACACACACACACACACACACACACAACCACACACACAACCACACACAACCACACACACAAAACCACGCACACAATCACGCACACAATCACACACACAACCACACACACACAACCACACACACACAACCACACACACACAACCACACACACACAACCACACACACACAACCACACACACAACCACACACACAACCACACACACACAACCACACACACACAACCACACACACAACCACACACACAACCACACACACAACCACACACACACAACCACACACACACAACCACACACACACAACCACACACACAACCACACACACCACACACACACAACCACACACACACAACCACACACACACAACCACACACACACAACCACACAACCACACACACAACCACACACACACAACCACACACACAACCACACACACACAACCACACACACACAACCACACACACACAACCACAACCACAACCACACAACCAC